>NW_026699702.1:0-33374 GCF_030435755.1 Ochotona princeps
TCCTTGAGAGCTGCTTGGAAGCCTGATGGTGTGTGAAGTTAGTGAGCCAAATGGAGTTGTTCTCCCACAAGAACCACTCGGCTGATCCTTCTTCAATATGCCCTTCACCAACATGCAGTGTTTCCTTGATTGAATTAGCTCTCACACCAATATTTGCGTCTAGAGCCTTTGCATTGAGGGCTATCTGAAAACGGCTGTGGCGCTGAAGTTGCCTGTGAATGTGGAGTTGGTGGCATGTGAAACCCGCATGTGGAGCATTCGTTTGTGTGGGATGCTCTACCAGGTTCATTTCAGTCCTAGCCATACAAAGGGCACTAAGCATAGAGTGTGAAAACTGAGTTTCCTTGAGAGCTGCTTGGAAGCCTGATGGTGTGTGACGTTAGTGAGCCAAATGGAGTTGTTCTCCCACAAGAACCACTCGGCTGATCCTTCTTCAATATGTCCTTCACCAACATGCAGTGTTTCCTTGATTGAATTAGCTCTCACACCAATATTTGCGTCTAGAGCCTTTGCATTGAGGGCTATCTGAAAACGGCTGTGGCGCTGAAGTTGCCTGTGAATGTGGAGTTGGTGGCATATGAAACCCGCATGTGGAGCATTCGTTTGTGTGGGATGCTCTACCAGGTTTATTCCTAGATAATGCACTCAAAGGGCACTAAGCATAGAGTGTGAAAACTGAGTTTCCTTGAGAGCTGCTTGGAAGCCTGATGGTGTGTGAAGTTAGTGAGCCAAATGGAGTTGTTCTCCCACAAGAACCACTCGGCTGATCCTTCTTCATTATGCCCTTCACCAACATGCAGTGTTTCCTTGATTGAATTAGCTCTCACACCAATATTTGCGTCTAGAGCCTTTGCATTGAGGGCCATCTGAAAACGGCTGTGGCGCTAGTAGAAGTTGCCTGTGAATGTGGAGTTGGTGGCATGTGAAACCCGCATGTGGAGCATTCGTTTGTGTGGATGCTCTACCAGGTTCATTTCAGTCCTAGCCATACAAAGGACACTAAGCATAGAGTGTGAAAACTGAGTTTCCTTGAGAGCTGCTTGGAAGCCTGATGGTGTGTGAAGTTAGTGAGCCAAATGGAGTTGTTCTCCCACAAGAACCACTTTCCGGCTGATCCTTCTTCATTATGCCCTTCACCAACATGCAGTGTTTCCTTGATTGAATTAGCTCTCACACCAATATTTGCGTCTAGAGCCTTTGCATTGAGGGCTATCTGAAAACGGCTGTGGCGCTGAAGTTGCCTGTGAATGTGGAGTTGGTGGCATGTGAAACCCGCATGTGGAGCATTCGTTTGTGTGGGTTGCTCTACCAGGTTCATTTCAGTCCTAGCCATACAAACGGCACTAAGCATAGAGTGTGAAAACTGAGTTCCTTGAGAGCTGCTTGGAAGCCTGATGGTGTGTGAAGTTAGTGAGCCAAATGGAGTTGTTCTCCCACAAGAACCACTCGGCTGATCCTTCTTCAATATGCCCTTCACCAACATGCAGTGTTTCCTTGATTGAATTAGCTCTCACACCAATATTTGCGTCTAGAGCCTTTGCATTGAGGGCTATCTGAAAACGGCTGTGGCGCTGAAGTTGCCTGTGAATGTGGAGTTGGTGGCATGTGAAACCCGCATGTGGAGCATTCGTTTGTGTGGGATGCTCTACTAGGTTCATTCCTAGATAATGCACTCAAAGGGCACTAAGCATAGAGTGTGAAAACTGAGTTTCCTTGAGAGCTGCTTGGAAGCCTGATGGTGTGTGAAGTTAGTGAGCCAAATGGAGTTGTTCTCCCACAAGAACCACTCGGCTGATCCTTCTTCAATATGCCCTTCACCAACATGCAGTGTTTCCTTGATTGAATTAGCTCTCACACCAATATTTGCGTCTAGAGCCTTTCCATTGAGGGCTATCTGAAAACGGCTGTGGCACTGAAGTTGCCTGTGAATGTGGAGTTGGTGGCATGTGAAACCCGCATGTGGAGCATTCGTTTGTGTGGGATGCTCTACCAGGTTCATTCCTAGATAATGCATTCAAAGGGCACTAAGCATAGAGTGTGAAAACTGAGTTTCCTTGAGAGCTGCTTGGAAGCCTGATGGTGTGTGAAGTTAGTGAGCCAAATGGAGTTGTTCTCCCACAAGAACCACTCGGCTGATCCTTCTTCAATATGCCCTTCACCAACATGCAGTGTTTCCTTGATTGAATTAGCTCTCACACCAATATTTGCGTCTAGAGCCTTTGCATTGAGGGCTATCTGAAAACGGCTGTGGCGCTGAAGTTGCCTGTGAATGTGGAGTTGGTGGCATGTGAAACCCGCATGTGGAGCATTCGTTTGTGTGGGATGCTCTACCAGGTTCATTCCTAGATAATGCACTCAAAGGGCACTAAGCATAGAGTGTGAAAACTGAGTTTCCTTGAGAGCTGCTTGGAAGCCTGATGGTGTGTGAAGCTAGTGAGCCAAATGGAGTTGTTCTCCCACAAGAACCACTCGGCTGATCCTTCTTCAATATGCCCTTCACCAACATGCAGTGTTTCCTTGATTGAATTAGCTCTCACACCAAGATTTGCATCTAGAGCCTTTGCATTGAGGGCTATCTGAAAACGGCTGTGGCGCTGAAGTTGCCTGTGAATGTGGAGTTGGTGGCATGTGAAACCCGCATGTGGAGCATTCGTTTGTGTGGGTTGCTCTACCAGGTTCATTTCAGTCCTAGCCATACAAACGGCACTAAGCATAGAGTGTGAAAACTGAGTTTCCTTGAGAGCTGCTTGGAAGCCTGATGGTGTGTGAAGTTAGTGAGCCAAATGGAGTTGTTCTCCCACAAGAACCACTCGGCTGATCCTTCTTCAATATGCCCTTCACCAACATGCAGTGTTTCCTTGATTGAATTAGCTCTCACACCAATATTTGCGTCTAGAGCCTTTGCATTGAGGGCAATCTGAAAACGGCTGTGGCGCTGAAGTTGCCTGTGAATGTGGAGTTGGTGCCATGTGAAACCCGCATGTGGAGCATTCGTTTGTGTGGGATGCTCTACTAGGTTCATTCCTAGATAATGCACTCAAAGGGCACTAAGCATAGAGTGTGAAAACTGAGTTTCCTTGAGAGCTGCATGGAAGCCTGATGGTGTGTGAAGTTAGTGAGCCAAATGGAGTTGTTCTCCCACAAGAACCACTCGGCTGATCCTTCTTCAATATGCCCTTCACCAACATGCAGTGTTTCCTTGATTGAATTAGCTCTCACACCAATATTTGCGTCTAGAGCCTTTGCATTGAGGGCTATCTGAAAACGGCTGTGGCGCTGAAGTTGCCTGTGAATGTGGAGTTGGTGGCATGTGAAACCCGCATGTGGAGCATTCGTTTATGTGGGATGCTCTACCAGGTTCATTTCAGTCCTAGCCATACAAAGGGCACTAAGCATAGAGTGTGAAAACTGAGTTCCTTGAGAGCTGCTTGGAAGCCTGATGGTGTGTGAAGTTAGTGAGCCAATTGGAGTTGTTCTCCCACAAGAACCACTCGGCTGATCCTTCTTCAATATGCCCTTCACCAACATGCAGTGTTTCCTTGATTGAATTAGCTCTCACACCAATATTTGCGTCTAGAGCCTTTCCATTGAGGGCTATCTGAAAACGGCTGTGGCGCTGAAGTTGCCTGTGAATGTGGAGTTGGTGGCATGTGAAACCCGCATGTGGAGCATTCGTTTGTGTGGGATGCTCTACTAGGTTCATTCCTAGATAATGCACTCAAAGGGCACTAAGCATAGAGTGTGAAAACTGAGTTTCCTTGAGAGCTGCTTGGAAGCCTGATGGTGTGTGAAGTTAGTGAGCCAAATGGAGTTGTTCTCCCACAAGAACCACTCGGCTGATCCTTCTTCAATATGCCCTTCACCAACATGCAGTGTTTCCTTGATTGAATTAGCTCTCACACCAATATTTGCGTCTAGAGCCTTTGCATTGAGGGCTATCTGAAAACGGCTGTGGCGCTGAAGTTGCCTGTGAATGTGGAGTTGGTGGCATGTGAAACCCGCATGTGGAGCATTCGTTTGTGTGGGATGCTCTACCAGGTTCATTTCAGTCCTAGCCATACAAAGGGCACTAAGCATAGAGTGTGAAAACTGAGTTTCTTGAGAGCTGCTTGGAAGCCTGATGGTGTGTGACGTTAGTGAGCCAAATGGAGTTGTTCTCCCACAAGAACCACTCGGCTGATCCTTCTTCAATATGTCCTTCACCAACATGCAGTGTTTCCTTGATTGAATTAGCTCTCACACCAATATTTGCGTCTGGAGCCTTTGCATTGAGGGCTATCTGAAAACGGCTGTGGCGCTGAAGTTGCCTGTGAATGTGTAGTTGGTGGCATGTGAAACCCGCATGTGGAGCATTCGTTTGTGTGGGATGCTCTACCAGGTTCATTCCTAGATAATGCACTCAAAGGGCACTAAGCATAGAGTGTGAAAACTGAGTTTCCTTGAGAGCTGCTTGGAAGCCTGATGGTGTGTGAAGTTAGTGAGCCAAATGGAGTTGTTCTCCCACAAGAACCACTCGGCTGATCCTTCTTCAATATGCCCTTCACCAACATGCAGTGTTTCCTTGATTGAATTAGCTCTCACACCAAGATTTGCGTCTAGAGCCTTTGCATTGAGGGCTATCTGAAAACGGCTGTGGCGCTGAAGTTGCCTGTGAATGTGGAGTTGGTGGCATGTGAAACCCGCATGTGGAGCATTCGTTTGTGTGGGTTGCTCTACCAGGTTCATTTCAGTCCTAGCCATACAAAGGGCACTAAGCATAGAGTGTGAAAACTGAGTTTCCTTGAGAGCTGCTTGGAAGCCTGATGGTGTGTGAAGTTAGTGAGCCAAATGGAGTTGTTCTCCCACAAGAACCACTCGGCTGATCCTTCTTCAATATGCCCTTCACCAACATGCAGTGTTTCCTTGATTGAATTAGCTCTCACACCAATATTTGCGTCTAGAGCTTTGCATTGAGGGCTATCTGAAAACGGCTGTGGCGCTGAAGTTGCCTGTGAATGTGGAGTTGGTGGCATGTGAAACCCGCATGTGGAGCATTCGTTTATGTGGGATGCTCTACCAGGTTCATTTCAGTCCTAGCCATACAAAGGGCACTAAGCATAGAGTGTGAAAACTGAGTTTCCTTGAGAGCTGCTTGGAAGCCTGATGGTGTGTGAAGTTAGTGAGCCAATTGGAGTTGTTCTCCCACAAGAACCACTCGGCTGATCCTTCTTCAATATGCCCTTCACCAACATGCAGTGTTTCCTTGATTGAATTAGCTCTCACACCAATATTTGCGTCTAGAGCCTTTCCATTGAGGGCTATCTGAAAACGGCTGTGGCGCTGAAGTTGCCTGTGAATGTGGAGTTGGTGGCATGTGAAACCCGCATGTGGAGCATTCGTTTGTGTGGATGCTCTACTAGGTTCATTCCTAGATAATGCACTCAAAGGGCACTAAGCATAGAGTGTGAAAACTGAGTTTCCTTGAGAGCTGCTTGGAAGCCTGATGGTGTGTGAAGTTAGTGAGCCAAATGGAGTTGTTCTCCCACAAGAACCACTCGGCTGATCCTTCTTCAATATGCCCTTCACCAACATGCAGTGTTTCCTTGATTGAATTAGCTCTCACACCAATATTTGCGTCTAGAGCCTTTGCATTGAGGGCTATCTGAAAACGGCTGTGGCGCTGAAGTTGCCTGTGAATGTGGAGTTGGTGGCATGTGAAACCCGCATGTGGAGCATTCGTTTGTGTGGGATGCTCTACCAGGTTCATTTCAGTCCTAGCCATACAAAGGGCACTAAGCATAGAGTGTGAAAACTGAGTTTCCTTGAGAGCTGCTTGGAAGCCTGATGGTGTGTGACGTTAGTGAGCCAAATGGAGTTGTTCTCCCACAAGAACCACTCGGCTGATCCTTCTTCAATATGTCCTTCACCAACATGCAGTGTTTCCTTGATTGAATTAGCTCTCACATCAATATTTGCGTCTGGAGCCTTTGCATTGAGGGCTATCTGAAAACGGCTGTGGCGCTGAAGTTGCCTGTGAATGTGGAGTTGGTGGCATGTGAAACCCGCATGTGGAGCATTCGTTTGTGTGGGATGCTCTACCAGGTTCATTCCTAGATAATGCACTCAAAGGGCACTAAGCATAGAGTGTGAAAACTGAGTTTCCTTGAGAGCTGCTTGGAAGCCTGATGGTGTGTGAAGTTAGTGAGCCAAATGGAGTTGTTCTCCCACAAGAACCACTCGGCTGATCCTTCTTCAATATGCCCTTCACCAACATGCAGTGTTTCCTTGATTGAATTAGCTCTCACACCAAGATTTGCGACAAGAGCCTTTGCATTGAGGGCTATCTGAAAACGGCTGTGGCGCTGAAGTTGCCTGTGAATGTGGAGTTGGTGGCATGTGAAACCCGCATGTGGAGCATTCGTTTGTGTGGGTTGCTCTACCAGGTTCATTTCAGTCCTAGCCATACAAAGGGCACTAAGCATAGAGTGTGAAAACTGAGTTTCCTTGAGAGCTGCTTGGAAGCCTGATGGTGTGTGACGTTAGTGAGCCAAATGGAGTTGTTCTCCCACAAGAACCACTCGGCTGATCCTTCTTCAATATGCCCTTCACCAACATGCAGTGTTTCCTTGATTGAATTAGCTCTCACACCAATATTTGCGTCTAGAGCCTTTGCATTGAGGGCTATCTGAAAACGGCTGTGGCGCTGAAGTTGCCTGTGAATGTGGAGTTGGTGGCATGTGAAACCCGCATGTGGAGCATTCGTTTGTGTGCGATGCTCTACCAGGTTCATTCCTAGATAATTCACTCAAAGGGCACTAAGCCTAGAGTGTGAAAACTGAGTTTCCTTGAGAGCTGCTTGGAAGCCTGATGGTGTGTGAAGTTAGTGAGCCAAATGGAGTTGTTCTCCCACAAGAACCACTCGGCTGATCCTTCTTCAATATGCCCTTCACCAACATGCAGTGTTTCCTTGATTGAATTAGCTCTCACACCAATATTTGCGTCTAGAGCCTTTGCATTGAGGGCTATCTGAAAACGGCTGTGGCGCTGAAGTTGCCTGTGAATGTGGAGTTGGTGGCATATGAAACCCGCATGTGGAGCATTCGTTTGTGTGGGATGCTCTACCAGGTTTATTCCTAGATAATGCACTCAAAGGGCACTAAGCATAGAGTGTGAAAACTGAGTTTCCTTGAGAGCTGCTTGGAAGCCTGATGGTGTGTGAAGTTAGTGAGCCAAATGGAGTTGTTCTCCCACAAGAACCACTCGGCTGATCCTTCTTCATTATGCCCTTCACCAACATGCAGTGTTTCCTTGATTAAATTAGCTCTCACACCAATATTTGCGTCTAGAGCCTTTGCATTGAGGGCTATCTGAAAACGGCTGTGGCGCTGAAGTTGCCTGTGAATGTGGAGTTGGTGGCATGTGAAATCCGCATGTGGAGCATTCGTTTGTGTGGGATGCTCTACCAGGTTCATTTCAGTCCTAGCCATACAAAGGACACTAAGCATAGAGTGTGAAAACTGAGTTTCCTTGAGAGCTGCTTGGAAGCCTGATGGTGTGTGACGTTAGTGAGCCAAATGGAGTTGTTCTCCCACAAGAACCACTCGGCTGATCCTTCTTCAATATGCCCTTCACCAACATGCAGTGTTTCCTTGATTGAATTAGCTCTCACACCAATATTTGCGTCTAGAGCCTTTGCATTGAGGGCTATCTGAAAACGGCTGTGGCGCTGAAGTTGCCTGTGAATGTGGAGTTGGTGGCATGTGAAACCCGCATGTGGAGCATTCGTTTGTGTGGGATGCTCTACCAGGTTCATTCCTAGATAATGCACTCAAAGGGCACTAAGCATAGAGTGTGAAAACTGAGTTTCCTTGAGAGCTGCTTGGAAGCCTGATGGTGTGTGAAGTTAGTGAGCCAAATGGAGTTGTTCTCCCACAAGAACCACTCGGCTGATCCTTCTTCAATATGCCCTTCACCAACATGCAGTGTTTCCTTGATTGAATTAGCTCTCACACCAATATTTGCGTCTAGAGCCTTTGCATTGAGGGCTATCTGAAAACGGCTGTGGCGCTGAAGTTGCCTGTGAATGTGGAGTTGGTGGCATGTGAAACCCGCATGTGGAGCATTCGTTTGTGTGGGATGCTCTACCAGGTTCATTTCAGTCCTAGCCATACAAAGGGCACTAAGCATAGAGTGTGAAAACTGAGTTTCCTTGAGAGCTGCTTGGAAGCCTGATGGTGTGTGACGTTAGTGAGCCAAATGGAGTTGTTCTCCCACAAGAACCACTCGGCTGATCCTTCTTCAATATGTCCTTCACCAACATGCAGTGTTTCCTTGATTGAATTAGCTCTCACACCAATATTTGCGTCTGGAGCCTTTGCATTGAGGGCTATCTGAAAACGGCTGTGGCGCTGAAGTTGCCTGTGAATGTGTAGTTGGTGGCATGTGAAACCCGCAAGTGGAGCATTCGTTTGTGTGGGATGCTCTACCAGGTTCATTCCTAGATAATGCACTCAAAGGGCACTAAGCATAGAGTGTGAAAACTGAGTTTCCTTGAGAGCTGCTTGGAAGCCTGATGGTGTGTGAAGTTAGTGAGCCAAATGGAGTTGTTCTCCCACAAGAACCACTCGGCTGATCCTTCTTCAATATGCCCTTCACCAACATGCAGTGTTTCCTTGATTGAATTAGCTCTCACACCAAGATTTGCGTCTAGAGCCTTTGCATTGAGGGCTATCTGAAAACGGCTGTGGCGCTGAAGTTGCCTGTGAATGTGGAGTTGGTGGCATGTGAAACCCGCATGTGGAGCATTCGTTTGTGTGGGTTGCTCTACCAGGTTCATTTCAGTCCTAGCCATACAAAGGGCACTAAGCATAGAGTGTGAAAACTGAGTTTCCTTGAGAGCTGCTTGGAAGCCTGATGGTGTGTGAAGTTAGTGAGCCAAATGGAGTTGTTCTCCCACAAGAACCACTCGGCTGATCCTTCTTCAATATGCCCTTCACCAACATGCAGTGTTTCCTTGATTGAATTAGCTCTCACACCAATATTTGCGTCTAGAGCCTTTGCATTGAGGGCTATCTGAAAACGGCTGTGGCGCTGAAGTTGCCTGTGAATGTGGAGTTGGTGGCATGTGAAACCCGCATGTGGAGCATTCGTTTGTGTGCGATGCTCTACCAGGTTCATTCCTAGATAATTCACTCAAAGGGCACTAAGCCTAGAGTGTGAAAACTGAGTTTCCTTGAGAGCTGCTTGGAAGCCTGATGGTGTGTGAAGTTAGTGAGCCAAATGGAGTTGTTCTCCCACAAGAACCACTCGGCTGATCCTTCTTCAATATGCCCTTCACCAACATGCAGTGTTTCCTTGATTGAATTAGCTCTCACACCAATATTTGCGTCTAGAGCCTTTGCATTGAGGGCTATCTGAAAACGGCTGTGGCGCTGAAGTTGCCTGTGAATGTGGAGTTGGTGGCATATGAAACCCGCATGTGGAGCATTCGTTTGTGTGGGATGCTCTACCAGGTTTATTCCTAGATAATGCACTCAAAGGGCACTAAGCATAGAGTGTGAAAACTGAGTTTCCTTGAGAGCTGCTTGGAAGCCTGATGGTGTGTGAAGTTAGTGAGCCAAATGGAGTTGTTCTCCCACAAGAACCACTCGGCTGATCCTTCTTCATTATGCCCTTCACCAACATGCAGTGTTTCCTTGATTGAATTAGCTCTCACACCAATATTTGCGTCTAGAGCCTTTGCATTGAGGGCTATCTGAAAACGGCTGTGGCGCTGAAGTTGCCTGTGAATGTGGAGTTGGTGGCATGTGAAACCCGCATGTGGAGCATTCGTTTGTGTGGGATGCTCTACCAGGTTCATTTCAGTCCTAGCCATACAAAGGACACTAAGCATAGAGTGTGAAAACTGAGTTTCCTTGAGAGCTGCTTGGAAGCCTGATGGTGTGTGACGTTAGTGAGCCAAATGGAGTTGTTCTCCCACAAGAACCACTCGGCTGATCCTTCTTCAATATGTCCTTCACCAACATGCAGTGTTTCCTTGATTGAATTAGCTCTCACACCAATATTTGCGTCTGGAGCCTTTGCATTGAGGGCTATCTGAAAACGGCTGTGGCGCTGAAGTTGCCTGTGAATGTGTAGTTGGTGGCATGTGAAACCCGCATGTGGAGCATTCGTTTGTGTGGGATGCTCTACCAGGTTCATTCCTAGATAATGCACTCAAAGGGCACTAAGCATAGAGTGTGAAAACTGAGTTTCCTTGAGAGCTGCTTGGAAGCCTGATGGTGTGTGAAGTTAGTGAGCCAAATGGAGTTGTTCTCCCACAAGAACCACTCGGCTGATCCTTCTTCAATATGCCCTTCACCAACATGCAGTGTTTCCTTGATTGAATTAGCTCTCACACCAAGATTTGCGTCTAGAGCCTTTGCATTGAGGGCTATCTGAAAACGGCTGTGGCGCTGAAGTTGCCTGTGAATGTGGAGTTGGTGGCATGTGAAACCCGCATGTGGAGCATTCGTTTGTGTGGGTTGCTCTACCAGGTTCATTTCAGTCCTAGCCATACAAAGGGCACTAAGCATAGAGTGTGAAAACTGAGTTTCCTTGAGAGCTGCTTGGAAGCCTGATGGTGTGTGAAGTTAGTGAGCCAAATGGAGTTGTTCTCCCACAAGAACCACTCGGCTGATCCTTCTTCAATATGCCCTTCACCAACATGCAGTGTTTCCTTGATTGAATTAGCTCTCACACCAATATTTGCGTCTAGAGCCTTTGCATTGAGGGCTATCTGAAAACGGCTGTGGCGCTGAAGTTGCCTGTGAATGTGGAGTTGGTGGCATGTGAAACCCGCATGTGGAGCATTCGTTTATGTGGGATGCTCTACCAGGTTCATTTCAGTCCTAGCCATACAAAGGGCACTAAGCATAGAGTGTGAAAACTGAGTTTCCTTGAGAGCTGCTTGGAAGCCTGATGGTGTGTGAAGTTAGTGAGCCAATTGGAGTTGTTCTCCCACAAGAACCACTCGGCTGATCCTTCTTCAATATGCCCTTCACCAACATGCAGTGTTTCCTTGATTGAATTAGCTCTCACACCAATATTTGCGTCTAGAGCCTTTCCATTGAGGGCTATCTGAAAACGGCTGTGGCGCTGAAGTTGCCTGTGAATGTGGAGTTGGTGGCATGTGAAACCCGCATGTGGAGCATTCGTTTGTGTGGGATGCTCTACTAGGTTCATTCCTAGATAATGCACTCAAAGGGCACTAAGCATAGAGTGTGAAAACTGAGTTTCCTTGAGAGCTGCTTGGAAGCCTGATGGTGTGTGAAGTTAGTGAGCCAAATGGAGTTGTTCTCCCACAAGAACCACTCGGCTGATCCTTCTTCAATATGCCCTTCACCAACATGCAGTGTTTCCTTGATTGAATTAGCTCTCACACCAATATTTGCGTCTAGAGCCTTTGCATTGAGGGCTATCTGAAAACGGCTGTGGCGCTGAAGTTGCCTGTGAATGTGGAGTTGGTGGCATGTGAAACCCGCATGTGGAGCATTCGTTTGTGTGGGATGCTCTACCAGGTTCATTTCAGTCCTAGCCATACAAAGGGCACTAAGCATAGAGTGTGAAAACTGAGTTTCCTTGAGAGCTGCTTGGAAGCCTGATGGTGTGTGACGTTAGTGAGCCAAATGGAGTTGTTCTCCCACAAGAACCACTCGGCTGATCCTTCTTCAATATGTCCTTCACCAACATGCAGTGTTTCCTTGATTGAATTAGCTCTCACATCAATATTTGCGTCTGGAGCCTTTGCATTGAGGGCTATCTGAAAACGGCTGTGGCGCTGAAGTTGCCTGTGAATGTGGAGTTGGTGGCATGTGAAACCCGCATGTGGAGCATTCGTTTGTGTGGGATGCTCTACCAGGTTCATTCCTAGATAATGCACTCAAAGGGCACTAAGCATAGAGTGTGAAAACTGAGTTTCCTTGAGAGCTGCTTGGAAGCCTGATGGTGTGTGAAGTTAGTGAGCCAAATGGAGTTGTTCTCCCACAAGAACCACTCGGCTGATCCTTCTTCAATATGCCCTTCACCAACATGCAGTGTTTCCTTGATTGAATTAGCTCTCACACCAATATTTGCGTCTAGAGCCTTTGCATTGAGGGCTATCTGAAAACGGCTGTGGCGCTGAAGTTGCCTGTGAATGTGGAGTTGGTGGCATGTGAAACCCGCATGTGGAGCATTCGTTTGTGTGCGATGCTCTACCAGGTTCATTCCTAGATAATTCACTCAAAGGGCAATAAGAATAGAGTGTGAAAACTGAGTTTCCTTGAGAGCTGCTTGGAAGCCTGATGGTGTGTGAAGTTAGTGAGCCAAATGGAGTTGTTCTCCCACAAGAACCACTCGGCTGATCCTTCTTCAATATGCCCTTCACCAACATGCAGTGTTTCCTTGATTGAATTAGCTCTCACACCAATATTTGCGTCTAGAGCCTTTGCATTGAGGGCTATCTGAAAACGGCTGTGGCTCTGAAGTTGCCTGTGAATGTGGAGTTGGTGGCATGTGAAACCCGCATGTGGAGCATTCGTTTGTGTGCGATGCTCTACCAGGATCATTTCAGTCCTAGCCATACAAAGGGCACTGAGCATAGAGTGTGAAAACTGAGTTTCCTTGAGAGCTGCTTGGAAGCCTGATGGTGTGTGAAGTTAGTGAGCCAAATGGAGTTGTTCTCCCACAAGAACCACTCGGCTGATCCTTCTTCAATATGCCCTTCACCAACATGCAGTGTTTCCTTGATTGAATTAGCTCTCACACCAATATTTGCGTCTAGAGCCTTTGCATTGAGGGCTATCTGAAAACGGCTGTGGCGCTGAAGTTGCCTGTGAATGTGGAGTTGGTGGCATGTGAAACCCGCATGTGGAGCATTCGTTTGTGTGCGATGCTCTACCAGGTTCATTCCTAGATAATTCACTCAAAGGGCACTAAGCATAGAGTGTGAAAACTGAGTTTCCTTGAGAGCTGCTTGGAAGCCTGATGGTGTGTGAAGCTAGTGAGCCAAATGGAGTTGTTCTCCCACAAGAACCACTCGGCTGATCCTTCTTCAATATGCCCTTCACCAACATGCAGTGTTTCCTTGATTGAATTAGCTCTCACACCAATATTTGCGTCTAGAGCCTTTGCATTGAGGGCTATCTGAAAACGGCTGTGGCGCTGAAGTTGCCTGTGAATGTGGAGTTGGTGGCATGTGAAACCCGCATGTGGAGCATTCGTTTGTGTGCGATGCTCTACCAGGTTCATTCCTAGATAATACCCTCAAAGGGCAATAAGAATAGAGTGTGAAAACTGAGTTTCCTTGAGAGCTGCTTGGAAGCCTGATGGTGTGTGAAGTTAGTGAGCCAAATGGAGTTGTTCTCCCACAAGAACCACTCGGCTGATCCTTCTTCAATATGCCCTTCACCAACATGCAGTGTTTCCTTGATTGAATTAGCTCTCACACCAATATTTGCGTCTAGAGCCTTTGCATTGAGGGCTATCTGAAAACGGCTGTGGCGCTGAAGTTGCCTGTGAATGTGGAGTTGGTGGCATATGAAACCCGCATGTGGAGCATTCGTTTGTGTGGGATGCTCTACCAGGTTTATTCCTAGATAATGCACTCAAAGGGCACTAAGCATAGAGTGTGAAAACTGAGTTTCCTTGAGAGCTGCTTGGAAGCCTGATGGTGTGTGAAGTTAGTGAGCCAAATGGAGTTGTTCTCCCACAAGAACCACTCGGCTGATCCTTCTTCATTATGCCCTTCACCAACATGCAGTGTTTCCTTGATTGAATTAGCTCTCACACCAATATTTGCGTCTAGAGCCTTTGCATTGAGGGCTATCTGAAAACGGCTGTGGCGCTGAAGTTGCCTGTGAATGTGGAGTTGGTGGCATGTGAAACCCGCATGTGGAGCATTCGTTTGTGTGGGATGCTCTACCAGGTTCATTCCTAGATAATGCATTCAAAGGGCACTAAACATAGAGGGTGAAAACTGAGTTTCCTTGAGAGCTGCTTGGAAGCCTGATGGTGTGTGAAGTTAGTGAGCCAAATGGAGTTGTTCTCCCACAAGAACCACTCGGCTGATCCTTCTTCAATATGCCCTTCACCAACATGCAGTGTTTCCTTGATTGAATTAGCTCTCACACCAATATTTGCGTCTAGAGCCTTTGCATTGAGGGCTATCTGAAAATGGCTGTGGCGCTGAAGATGCCTGTAAATGTGGAGTTGGTGGCATGTGAAACCCGCAAGTGGAGCATTCGTTTGTGTGGGATGCTCTACCATGATCATTCCTAGATAATGCACTCAAAGGGCACTAAGCATAGAGTGTAAAAACTGAGTTTCCTTGAGAGCTGCTTGGAAGCCTGATGGTGTGTGAAGTTAGTGAGCCAAATGGAGTTGTTCTCCCACAAGAACCACTCGGCTGATCCTTCTTCAATATGCCCTTCACCAACATGCAGTGTTTCCTTGATTGAATTAGCTCTCACACCAATATTTGCGTCTAGAGCCTTTGCATTGAGGGCTATCTGAAAACGGCTGTGGCGCTGAAATTGCCTGTGAATGTGGAGTTGGTGGCATGTGAAACCCGCATGTGGAGCATTCGTTTATGTGGGATGCTCTACCAGGTTCATTTCAGTCCTAGCCATACAAAGGGCACTAAGCATAGAGTGTGAAAACTGAGTTTCCTTGAGAGCTGCTTGGAAGCCTGATGGTGTGTGAAGTTAGTGAGCCAAATGGAGTTGTTCTCCCACAAGAACCACTCGGCTGATCCTTCTTCAATATGCCCTTCACCAACATGCAGTGTTTCCTTGATTGAATTAGCTCTCACACCAATATTTGCGTCTAGAGCCTTTGCATTGAGGGCTATCTGAAAACGGCTGTGGCGCTGAAGTTGCCTGTGAATGTGGAGTTGGTGGCATGTGAAACCCGCATGTGGAGCATTCGTTTGTGTGCGATGCTCTACCAGGTTCATTCCTAGATAATTCACTCAAAGGGCACTAAGAATAGAGTGTGAAAACTGAGTTTCCTTGAGAGCTGCTTGGAAGCCTGATGGTGTGTGAAGTTAGTGAGCCAAATGGAGTTGTTCTCCCACAAGAACCACTCGGCTGATCCTTCTTCAATATGCCCTTCACCAACATGCAGTGTTTCCTTGATTGAATTAGCTCTCACACCAATATTTGCGTCTAGAGCCTTTGCATTGAGGGCTATCTGAAAACGGCTGTGGCGCTGAAGTTGCCTGTGAATGTGGAGTTGGTGGCATGTGAAACCCGCATGTGGAGCATTCGTTTGTGTGCGATGCTCTACCAGGATCATTTCAGTCCTAGCCATACAAAGGGCACTAAGCATAGAGTGTGAAAACTGAGTTTCCTTGAGAGCTGCTTGGAAGCCTGATGGTGTGTGAAGTTAGTGAGCCAAATGGAGTTGTTCTCCCACAAGAACCACTCGGCTGATCCTTCTTCAATATGCCCTTCACCAACATGCAGTGTTTCCTTGATTGAATTAGCTCTCACACCAATATTTGCGTCTAGAGCCTTTGCATTGAGGGCTATCTGAAAACGGCTGTGGCGCTGAAGTTGCCTGTGAATGTGGAGTTGGTGGCATGTGAAACCCGCATGTGGAGCATTCGTTTGTGTGGGATGCTCTACCAGGTTCATTCCTAGATAATGCACTCAAAGGGCACTAAGCATAGAGTGTGAAAACTGAGTTTCCTTGAGAGCTGCTTGGAAGCCTGATGGTGTGTGAAGCTAGTGAGCCAAATGGAGTTGTTCTCCCACAAGAACCACTCGGCTGATCCTTCTTCAATATGCCCTTCACCAACATGCAGTGTTTCCTTGATTGAATTAGCTCTCACACCAATATTTGCGTCTAGAGCCTTTGCATTGAGGGCTATCTGAAAACGGCTGTGGCGCTGAAGTTGCCTGTGAATGTGGAGTTGGTGGCATGTGAAACCCGCATGTGGAGCATTCGTTTGTGTGCGATGCTCTACCAGGTTCATTCCTAGATAATGCACTCAAAGGGCAATAAGAATAGAGTGTGAAAACTGAGTTTCCTTGAGAGCTGCTTGGAAGCCTGATGGTGTGTGAAGTTAGTGAGCCAAATGGAGTTGTTCTCCCACAAGAACCACTCGGCTGATCCTTCTTCAATATGCCCTTCACCAACATGCAGTGTTTCCTTGATTGAATTAGCTCTCACACCAATATTTGCGTCTAGAGCCTTTGCATTGAGGGCTATCTGAAAACGGCTGTGGCGCTGAAGTTGCCTGTGAATGTGGAGTTGGTGGCATGTGAAACCCGCATGTGGAGCATTCGTTTGTGTGGGATGCTCTACCAGGTTCATTCCTAGATAATTCACTCAAAGGGCACTAAGCCTAGAGTGTGAAAACTGAGTTTCCTTGAGAGCTGCTTGGAAGCCTGATGGTGTGTGAAGTTAGTGAGCCAAATGGAGTTGTTCTCCCACAAGAACCAGAACCACTCGGCTGATCCTTCTTCAATATGCCCTTCACCAACATGCAGTGTTTCCTTGATTGAATTAGCTCTCACACCAATATTTGCGTCTAGAGCCTTTGCATTGAGGGCTATCTGAAAACGGCTGTGGCGCTGAAGTTGCCTGTGAATGTGGAGTTGGTGGCATGTGAAACCCGCATGTGGAGCATTCGTTTGTGTGCGATGCTCTACCAGGATCATTTCAGTCCTAGCCATACAAAGGGCACTAAGCATAGAGTGTGAAAACTGAGTTTCCTTGAGAGCTGCTTGGAAGCCTGATGGTGTGTGAAGTTAGTGAGCCAAATGGAGTTGTTCTCCCACAAGAACCACTCGACTGATCCTTCTTCAATATGCCCTTCACCAACATGCAGTGTTTCCTTGATTGAATTAGCTCTCACACCAATATTTGCGTCTAGAGCCTTTGCATTGAGGGCTATCTGAAAACGGCTGTGGCGCTGAAGTTGCCTGTGAATGTGGAGTTGGTGGCATGTGAAACCCGCATGTGGAGCATTCGTTTGTGTGGGATGCTCTACCAGGTTCATTCCTAGATAATGCACTCAAAGGGCACTAAGCATAGAGTGTGAAAACTGAGTTTCCTTGAGAGCTGCTTGGAAGCCTGATGGTGTGTGAAGCTAGTGAGCCAAATGGAGTTGTTCTCCCACAAGAACCACTCGGCTGATCCTTCTTCAATATGCCCTTCACCAACATGCAGTGTTTCCTTGATTGAATTAGCTCTCACACCAATATTTGCGTCTAGAGCCTTTGCATTGAGGGCTATCTTAAAACGGCTGTGCGCTGAAGTTGCCTGTGAATGTGGAGTTGGTGGCATGTGAAACCCGCATGTGGAGCATTCGTTTGTGTGCGATGCTCTACCAGGTTCATTCCTAGATAATTCCCTCAAAGGGCACTAAGCATAGAGTGTGAAAACTGAGTTTCCTTGAGAGCTGCTTGGAAGCCTGATGGTGTGTGAAGTTAGTGAGCCAAATGGAGTTGTTCTCCCACAAGAACCACTCGGCTGATCCTTCTTCAATATGCCCTTCACCAACATGCAGTGTTTCCTTGATTGAATTAGCTCTCACACCAATATTTGCGTCTAGAGCCTTTGCATTGAGGGCTATCTGAAAACGGCTGTGGCGCTGAAGTTGCCTGTGAATGTTTAGTTGGTGGCATGTGAAACCCGCATGTGGAGCATTCGTTTGTGTGGGATGTTCTACCAGGTTTATTCCTAGATAATGCACTCAAAGGGCACTAAGCATAGAGTGTGAAAACTGAGTTTCCTTGAGAGCTGCTTGGAAGCCTGATGGTGTGTGAAGTTAGTGAGCCAAATGGAGTTGTTCTCCCACAAGAACCACTCGGCTGATCCTTCTTCATTATGCCCTTCACCAACATGCAGTGTTTCCTTGATTGAATTAGCTCTCACACCAATATTTGCGTCTAGAGCCTTTGCATTGAGGGCTATCTGAAAACGGCTGTGGCGCTGAAGTTGCCTGTGAATGTGGAGTTGGTGGCATGTGAAACCCGCATGTGGAGCATTCGTTTGTGTGGGATGCTCTACCAGGTTCATTCCTAGATAATGCATTCAAAGGGCACTAAACATAGAGGGTGAAAACTGAGTTTCCTTGAGAGCTGCTTGGAAGCCTGATGGTGTGTGAAGTTAGTGAGCCAAATGGAGTTGTTCTCCCACAAGAACCACTCGGCTGATCCTTCTTCAATATGCCCTTCACCATCATGCAGTGTTTCCTTGATTGAATTAGCTCTCACACCAATATTTGCGTCTAGAACCTTTGCATTGAGGGCTATCTGAAAATGGTTGTGGCGCTGAAGTTGCCTGTAAATGTGGAGTTGGTGGCATGTGAAACCCGCAAGTGGAGCATTCGTTTGTGTGGGATGCTCTACCATGTTCATTCCTAGATAATGCACTCAAAGGGCACTAAGCATAGAGTGTAAAAACTGAGTTTCCTTGAGAGCTGCTTGGAAGCCTGATGGTGTGTGAAGTTAGTGAGCCAAATGGAGTTGTTCTCCCACAAGAACCACTCGGCTGATCCTTCTTCAATATGCCCTTCACCAACATGCAGTGTTTCCTTGATTGAATTAGCTCTCACACCAATATTTGCGTCTAGAGCCTTTGCATTGAGGGCTATCTGAAAATGGATGTGGCGCTGAAGTTGCCTGTGAATGAGGAGTTGGTGGCATGTGAAACCCGCATGTGGAGCATTCGTTTGTGTGGGATGCTGACCAAGCTTCATTTCAGTCCTAGGCACACAAAGAGCACTAAGCATAGAGTGTGAAAACTGAGTTTCCTTGAGAGCTGCTTGGAAGCCTGATGGTGTGTGAAGTTAGTGAGCCAAATGGAGTTGTTCTCCAACAAGAACCACTCGGCTGATCCTTCTTCAATATGCCCTTCACCAACATGCAGTGTTTCCTTGATTGAATTAGCTCTCACACCAATATTTGCGTCTAGAGCCTTTGCATTGAGGGCTATCTGAAAACGGCTGTGGCGCTGAAGTTGCCTGTGAATGTGGAGTTGGTGGCATGTGAAACCCGCATGTGGAGCATTCGTTTGTGTGGGATGCTGACCAAGCTTCATTTCAGTCCTAGGCACACAAAGAACACTAAGCATAGATTGTGAAAACTGAGTTTCCTTGAGAGCTGCTTGGAAGTCTGATGGTGTGTGAAGTTAGTGAGCCAAATGGAGTGGTTCTCCCACAAGAACCACTCGGCTGATCCTTCTTCAATATGCCCTTCACCAACATGCAGTGTTTCCTTGATTGAATTAGCTCTCACACCAATATTTGCGTCTAGAGCCTTTGCATTGAGGGCTATCTGAAAACGGCTGTGGCGCTGAAGTTGCCTGTGAATGTGGAGTTGGTGGCATGTGAAACCCGCATGTGGAGCATTCGTTTGTGTGGGATGCTCTACCAGGTTCATTCCTAGATAATGCACTCAAAGGGCACTAAGCATAGAGTGTGAAAACTGAGTTTCCTTGAGAGCTGCTTGGAAGCCTGATGGTGTGTGAAGTTAGTGAGCCAAATGGAGTTGTTCTCCCACAAGAACCACTCGGCTGATCCTTCTTCAATATGCCCTTCACCAACATGCAGTGTTTCCTTGATTGAATTAGCTCTCACACCAATATTTGCGTCTAGAGCCTTTGCATTGAGGGCTATCTGAAAACGGCTGTGGCGCTGAAGTTGCCTGTGAATGTGGAGTTGGTGGCATGTGAAACCCGCATGTGGAGCATTCGTTTATGTGGGATGCTGTACCAGGTTCATTCCTAGATAATGCACTCAAAGTTCACTAAGCATAGAGTTTGAAAGCTGAGTTTCCTTGAGAGCTGCTTGGAAGACTGATGGTTTGTGACGTTAGTGAGCCAAATGGAGTTGTTCTCCCACAAGAACCACTCGGCTGATCCTTCTTCAATATGCCCTTCACCAACATGCAGTGTTTCCTTGATTGAATTAGCTCTCACACCAATATTTGCGTCTAGAGCCTTTGCATTGAGGGCTATCTGAAAACGGCTGTGGCGCTGAATTTACCTGAGAATGTGGAGTTGGTGGCATGTGAAACCCGCATGTGGAACATTCGTTTGTGTGGGATGCTGACCAAGCTACATTTCAGTCCTAGGCACACAAAGAGCACTAAGTATAGAGTGTGAAAACTGAGTTTCCTTGAGAGCTGCTTGGAAGCCTGATGGTGTGTGAAGTTAGTGAGCCAAATGGAGTTGTTCTCCCACAAGAACCACTCGGCTGATCCTTCTTCAATATGCCCCTCACCAACATGCAGTGTTTCCTTGATTGAATTAGCTCTCACACCAATATTTGCGTCTAGAGCCTTTGCATTGAGGGCTATCTGAAAACGGCTGTGGCGCTGAAGTTGCCTGTGAATGTGGAGTTGGTGGCATGTGAAACCCGCATGTGGAGCATTCGTTTGTGTGGGATGCTCTACCTGGTTCATTCCTAGATAATGCACTCAAAGGGCACTAAGCATAGAGTGTGAAAACTGAGTTTCCTTGAGAGCTGCTTGGAAGCCTGATGGTGTGTGAAGTTAGTGAGCCAAATGGAGTTGTTCTCCCACAAGAACCACTCGGCTGATCCTTCTTCAATATGCCCTTCACCAACATGCAGTGTTTCCTTGATTGAATTAGCTCTCACACCAATATTTGCGTCTAGAGCCTTTGCATTGAGGGCTATCTGAAAACGGCTGTGGCGCTGAAGTTGCCTGTGAATGTGGAGTTGGTGGCATGTGAAACCCGCATGTGGAGCATTCGTTTATGTGGGATGCTGTACCAGGTTCATTCCTAGATAATGCACTCAAAGGGCACTAAGCATAGAGTTTGAAAGCTGAGTTTCCTTGAGAGCTGCTTGGAAGACTGATGGTTTGTGACGTTAGTGAGCCAAATGGAGTTGTTCTCCCACAAGAACCACTCGGCTGATCCTTCTTCAATATGCCCTTCACCAACATGCAGTGTTTCCTTGATTGAATTAGCTCTCACACCAATATTTGCGTCTAGAGCCTTTGCATTGAGGGTTATCTGAAAACGGCTGTGGCGCTGAATTTACCTGAGAATGTGGAGTTGGTGGCATGTGAAACCCGCATGTGGAACATTCGTTTGTGTGGGATGCTGACCAAGCTACATTTCAGTCCTAGGCACACAAAGAGCACTAAGCATAGAGTGTGAAAACTGAGTTTCCTTGAGAGCTGCTTGGAAGCCTGATGGTGTGTGAAGTTAGTGAGCCAAATGGAGTTGTTCTCCCACAAGAACCACTCGGCTGATCCTTCTTCAATATGCCCCTCACCAACATGCAGTGTTTCCTTGATTGAATTAGCTCTCACACCAATATTTGCGTCTAGAGCCTTTGCATTGAGGGCTATCTGAAAACGGCTGTGGCGCTGAAGTTGCCTGTGAATGTGGAGTTGGTGGCATGTGAAACCCGCATGTGGAGCATTCGTTTGTGTGGGATGCTCTACCAGGTTCATTCCTAGATAATGCACTCAAAGGGCACTAAGCATAGAGTGTGAAAACTGAGTTTCCTTGAGAGCTGCTTGGAAGCCTGATGGTGTGTGAAGTTAGTGAGCCAAATGGAGTTGTTCTCCCACAAGAACCACTCGGCTGATCCTTCTTCAATATGCCCTTCACCAACATGCAGTGTTTCCTTGATTGAATTAGCTCTCACACCAATATTTGCGTCTAGAGCCTTTGCATTGAGGGCTATCTGAAAACGGCTGTGGCGCTGAAGTTGCCTGTGAATGTGGAGTTGGTGGCATGTGAAACCCGCATGTGGAGCATTCGTTTGTGTGGGATGCTCTACCAGGTTCATTCCTAGATAATGCACTCAAAGGGCACTAAGCATAGAGTGTGAAAACTGAGTTTCCTTGAGAGCTGCTTGGAAGCCTGATGGTGTGTGAAGTTAGTGAGCCAAATGGAGTTGTTCTCCCACAAGAACCACTCGGCTGATCCTTCTTCAATATGCCCTTCACCAACATGCAGTGTTTCCTTGATTGAATTAGCTCTCACACCAATATTTGCGTCTAGAGCCTTTGCATTGAGGGCTATCTGAAAATGGATGTGGCGCTGAAGTTGCCTGTGAATGTGGAGTTGGTGGCATGTGAAACCCGCATGTGGAGCATTCGTTTGTGTGGGATGCTGACCAAGCTTCATTTCAGTCCTAGGCACACAAAGAGCACTAAGCATAGAGTGTGAAAACTGAGTTTCCTTGAGAGCTGCTTGGAAGCCTGATGGTGTGTGAAGTTAGTGAGCCAAATGGAGTTGTTCTCCCACAAGAACCACTCGGCTGATCCTTCTTCAATATGCCCTTCACCAACATGCAGTGTTTCCTTGATTGAATTAGCTCTCACACCAATATTTGCGTCTAGAGCCTTTGCATTGAGGGCTATCTGAAAACGGCTGTGGCGCTGAAGTTGCCTGTGAATGTGGAGTTGGTGGCATGTGAAACCCGCATGTGGAGCATTCGTTTGTGTCGGATGCTGACCAAGCTTCATTTCAGTCCTAGGCACACAAAGAGCACTAAGCATAGATTGTGAAAACTGAGTTTCCTTGAGAGCTGCTTGGAAGTCTGATGGTGTGTGAAGTTAGTGAGCCAAATGGAGTGGTTCTCCCACAAGAACCACTCGGCTGATCCTTCTTCAATATGCCCTTCACCAACATGCAGTGTTTCCTTGATTGAATTAGCTCTCACACCAATATTTGCGTCTAGAGCCTTTGCATTGAGGGCTATCTGAAAACGGCTGTGGCGCTGAAGTTGCCTGTAAATGTGGAGTTGGTGGCATGTGAAACCCGCATGTGGAGCATTCGTTTGTGTGGGATGCTCTACCAGGTTCATTTCAGTCCTAGCCATACAAAGGGCACTAAGCATAGAGTGTGAAAACTGAGTTTCCTTGAGAGCTGCTTGGAAGCCTGATGGTGTGTGAATTTAGTGAGCCAAATGGAGTTGTTCTCCAACAAGAACCACTCGGCTGATCCTTCTTCAATATGCCCTTCACCAACATGCAGTGTTTCCTTGATTGAATTAGCTCTCACACCAATATTTGCGTCTAGAGCCTTTGCATTGAGGGCTATCTGAAAACGGCTGTGGCGCTGAAGTTGCCTGTGAATGTGGAGTTGGTGGCATGTGAAACCCGCATGTGGAGCATTCGTTTGTGTGGGATGCTCTACCAGGTTCATTCCTAGATAATGCACTCAAAGGGCACTAAGCATAGAGTGTGAAAACTGAGTTTCCTTGAGAGCTGCTTGGAAGCCTGATGGTGTGTGAAGTTAGTGAGCCAAATGGAGTTGTTCTCCCACAAGAACCACTCGGCTGATCCTTCTTCAATATGCCCTTCACCAACATGCAGTGTTTCCTTGATTGAATTAGCTCTCACACCAATATTTGCGTCTAGAGCCTTTGCATTGAGGGCTATCTGAAAATGGATGTGGCGCTGAAGTTGCCTGTGAATGTGGAGTTGGTGGCATGTGAAACCCGCATGTGGAGCATTCGTTTGTGTGGGATGCTGACCAATCTTCATTTCAGTCCTAGGCACTCAAACGGCACTAAGCATAGAGTGTGAAAACTGAGTTTCCTTGAGAGCTGCTTGGAAGCCTGATGGTGTGTGAAGTTAGTGAGCCAAATGGAGTTGTTCTCCAACAAGAACCACTCGGCTGATCCTTCTTCAATATGCCCTTCACCAACATGCAGTGTTTCCTTGATTGAATTAGCTCTCACACCAATATTTGCGTCTAGAGCCTTTGCATTGAGGGCTATCTGAAAACGGCTGTGGCGCTGAAGTTGCCTGTGAATGTGGAGTTGGTGGCATGTGAAACCCGCATGTGGAGCATTCGTTTGTGTGGGATGCTGACCAAGCTTCATTTCAGTCCTAGGCACACAAAGAGCACTAAGCATAGATTGTGAAAACTGAGTTTCCTTGAGAGCTGCTTGGAAGTCTGATGGTGTGTGAAGTTAGTGAGCCAAATGGAGTGGTTCTCCCACAAGAACCACTCGGCTGATCCTTCTTCAATATGCCCTTCACCAACATGCAGTGTTTCCTTGATTGAATTAGCTCTCACACCAATATTTGCGTCTAGAGCCTTTGCATTGAGGGCTATCTGAAAACGGCTGTGGCGCTGAAGTTGCCTGAGAATGTGGAGTTGGTGGCATGTGAAACCCGCATGTGGAGCATTCGTTTGTGTGGGATGCTCTACCAGGTTCATTCCTAGATAATGCACTCAAAGGGCACTAAGCATAGAGTGTGAAAACTGAGTTTCCTTGAGAGCTGCTTGGAAGCCTGATGGTGTGTGAAGTTAGTGAGCCAAATGGAGTTGTTCTCCCACAAGAACCACTCGGCTGATCCTTCTTCAATATGCCCTTCACCAACATGCAGTGTTTCCTTGATTGAATTAGCTCTCACACCAATATTTGCGTCTAGAGCCTTTGCATTGAGGGCTATCTGAAAACGGCTGTGGCGCTGAAGTTGCCTGTGAATGTGGAGTTGGTGGCATGTGAAACCCGCATGTGGAGCATTCGTTTATGTGGGATGCTGTACCAGGTTCATTCCTAGATAATGCACTCAAAGGGCACTAAGCATAGAGTTTGAAAGCTGAGTTTCCTTGAGAGCTGCTTGGAAGACTGATGGTGTGTGACGTTAGTGAGCCAAATGGAGTTGTTCTCCCACAAGAACCACTCGGCTGATCCTTCTTCAATATGCCCTTCACCAACATGCAGTGTTTCCTTGATTGAATTAGCTCTCACACCAATATTTGCGTCTAGAGCCTTTGCATTGAGGGCTATCTGAAAACGGCTGTGGCGCTGAATTTGCCTGTGAATGTGGAGTTGGTGGCATGTGAAACCCGCATGTGGAACATTCGTTTGTGTGGGATGCTGACCAAGCTACATTTCAGTCCTAGGCACACAAAGAGCACTAAGCATAGAGTGTGAAAACTGAGTTTCCTTGAGAGCTGCTTGGAAGCCTGATGGTGTGTGAAGTTAGTGAGCCAAATGGAGTTGTTCTCCCACAAGAACCACTCGGCTGATCCTTCTTCAATATGCCCTTCACCAACATGCAGTGTTTCCTTGATTGAAGTAGCTCTCACACCAATATTTGCGTCTAGAGCCTTTGCATTGAGGGCTATCTGAAAACGGCTGTGGCGCTGAAGTTGCCTGTGAATGTGGAGTTGGTGGCATGTGAAACCCGCATGTGGAGCATTCGTTTGTGTGGGATGCTCTACCAGGTTCATTCCTAGATAATGCACTCAAAGGGCACTAAGCATAGAGTGTGAAAACTGAGTTTCCTTGAGAGCTGCTTGGAAGCCTGATGGTGTGTGAAGTTAGTGAGCCAAATGGAGTTGTTCTCCCACAAGAACCACTCGGCTGATCCTTCTTCAATATGCCCTTCACCAACATGCAGTGTTTCCTTGATTGAATTAGCTCTCACACCAATATTTGCGTCTAGAGCCTTTGCATTGAGGGCTATCTGAAAACGGCTGTGGCGCTGAAGTTGCCTGTGAATGTGGAGTTGGTGGCATGTGAAACCCGCATGTGGAGCATTCGTTTGTGTGGGATGCTCTACCAGGTTCATTCCTAGATAATGCACTCAAAGGGCACTAAGCATAGAGTGTGAAAAACTGAGTTTCCTTGAGAGCTGCTTGGAAGCCTGATGGTGTGTGAAGTTAGTGAGCCAAATGGAGTTGTTCTCCCACAAGAACCACTCGGCTGATCCTTCTTCAATATGCCCTTCACCAACATGCAGTGTTTCCTTGATTGAATTAGCTCTCACACCAATATTTGCGTCTAGAGCCTTTGCATTGAGGGCTATCTGAAAACGGCTGTGGCGCTGAAGTTGCCTGTGAATGTGGAGTTGGTGGCATGTGAAAACCCGCATGTGGAGCATTCGTTTGTGTGGGATGCTGACCAAGCTTCATTTCAGTCCTAGGCACACAAAGAGCAGTAAGATTAGAGTGTGAAAACTTAGTTTCCTTGAGAGCTGCTTGGAAGCACTGATGGTGTGTGAAGTTAGTGAGCCAAATGGAGTTGTTCTCCCACAAGAACCACTCGGCTGATCCTTCTTCAATATGCCCTTCACCAACATGCAGTGTTTCCTTGATTGAATTAGCTCTCACACCAATATTTGCGTCTAGAGCCTTTGCATTGAGGGCTATCTGAAAACGGCT
This sequence comes from Ochotona princeps, assembly GCF_030435755.1. Classification (NCBI taxonomy): domain Eukaryota; kingdom Metazoa; phylum Chordata; class Mammalia; order Lagomorpha; family Ochotonidae; genus Ochotona; species Ochotona princeps. The sequence goes on from NW_026699702.1 coordinate 26,122, forward strand.
GTGGCGCTGAAGTTGCCTGTGAATGTGGAGTTGGTGGCATGTGAAACCCGCATGTGGAGCATTCGTTTGTGTCGGATGCTGACCAAGCTTCATTTCAGTCCTAGGCACACAAAGAGCACTAAGCATAGATTGTGAAAACTGAGTTTCCTTGAGAGCTGCTTGGAAGTCTGATGGTGTGTGAAGTTAGTGAGCCAAATGGAGTGGTTCTCCCACAAGAACCACTCGGCTGATCCTTCTTCAATATGCCCTTCACCAACATGCAGTGTTTCCTTGATTGAATTAGCTCTCACACCAATATTTGCGTCTAGAGCCTTTGCATTGAGGGCTATCTGAAAACGGCTGTGGCGCTGAAGTTGCCTGTAAATGTGGAGTTGGTGGCATGTGAAACCCGCATGTGGAGCATTCGTTTGTGTGGGATGCTCTACCAGGTTCATTTCAGTCCTAGCCATACAAAGGGCACTAAGCATAGAGTGTGAAAACTGAGTTTCCTTGAGAGCTGCTTGGAAGCCTGATGGTGTGTGAATTTAGTGAGCCAAATGGAGTTGTTCTCCAACAAGAACCACTCGGCTGATCCTTCTTCAATATGCCCTTCACCAACATGCAGTGTTTCCTTGATTGAATTAGCTCTCACACCAATATTTGCGTCTAGAGCCTTTGCATTGAGGGCTATCTGAAAACGGCTGTGGCGCTGAAGTTGCCTGTGAATGTGGAGTTGGTGGCATGTGAAACCCGCATGTGGAGCATTCGTTTGTGTGGGATGCTCTACCAGGTTCATTCCTAGATAATGCACTCAAAGGGCACTAAGCATAGAGTGTGAAAACTGAGTTTCCTTGAGAGCTGCTTGGAAGCCTGATGGTGTGTGAAGTTAGTGAGCCAAATGGAGTTGTTCTCCCACAAGAACCACTCGGCTGATCCTTCTTCAATATGCCCTTCACCAACATGCAGTGTTTCCTTGATTGAATTAGCTCTCACACCAATATTTGCGTCTAGAGCCTTTGCATTGAGGGCTATCTGAAAATGGATGTGGCGCTGAAGTTGCCTGTGAATGTGGAGTTGGTGGCATGTGAAACCCGCATGTGGAGCATTCGTTTGTGTGGGATGCTGACCAATCTTCATTTCAGTCCTAGGCACTCAAACGGCACTAAGCATAGAGTGTGAAAACTGAGTTTCCTTGAGAGCTGCTTGGAAGCCTGATGGTGTGTGAAGTTAGTGAGCCAAATGGAGTTGTTCTCCAACAAGAACCACTCGGCTGATCCTTCTTCAATATGCCCTTCCCCAACATGCAGTGTTTCCTTGATTGAATTAGCTCTCACACCAATATTTGCGTCTAGAGCCTTTGCATTGAGGGCTATCTGAAAATGGATGTGGCGCTGAAGTTGCCTGTGAATGTGGAGTTGGTGGCATGTGAAACCCGCATGTGGAGCATTCGTTTGTGTGGGGATGCTGACCAAGCTTCATTTCAGTCCTAGGCACACAAAGAGCACTAAGCATAGATTGTGAAAACTGAGTTTCCTTGAGAGCTGCTTGGAAGTCTGATGGTGTGTGAAGTTAGTGAGCCAAATGGAGTGGTTCTCCCACAAGAACCACTCGGCTGATCCTTCTTCAATATGCCCTTCACCAACATGCAGTGTTTTCCTTGATTGAATTAGCTCTCACACCAATATTTGCGTCTAGAGCCTTTGCATTGAGGGCTATCTGAAAACGGCTGTGGCGCTGAAGTTGCCTGTGAATGTGGAGTTGGTGGCATGTGAAACCCGCATGTGGAGCATTCGTTTGTGTGGGATGCTCTACCAGGTTCATTCCTAGATAATGCACTCAAAGGGCACAGCATAGAGTGTGAAAACTGAGTTTCCTTGAGAGCTGCTTGGAAGCCTGATGGTGTGTGAAGTTAGTGAGCCAAATGGAGTTGTTCTCCCACAAGAACCACTCGGCTGATCCTTCTTCAATATGCCCTTCACCAACATGCAGTGTTTCCTTGATTGAATTAGCTCTCACACCAATATTTGCGTCTAGAGCCTTTGCATTGAGGGCTATCTGAAAACGGCTGTGGCGCTGAAGTTGCCTGTGAATGTGGAGTTGGTGGCATGTGAAACCCGCATGTGGAGCATTCGTTTATGTGGGATGCTGTACCAGGTTCATTCCTAGATAATGCACTCAAAGGGCACTAAGCATAGAGTTTGAAAGCTGAGTTTCCTTGAGAGCTGCTTGGAAGACTGATGGTTTGTGACGTTAGTGAGAGCCAAATGGAGTTGTTCTCCCACAAGAACCACTCGGCTGATCCTTCTTCAATATGCCCTTCACCAACATGCAGTGTTTCCTTGATTGAATTAGCTCTCACACCAATATTTGCGTCTAGAGCCTTTGCATTGAGGGCTATCTGAAAATGGATGTGGCGCTGAAGTTGCCTGTGAATGTGGAGTTGGTGGCATGTGAAACCCGCATGTGGAACATTCGTTTGTGTGGGATGCTGACCAAGCTACATTTCAGTCCTAGGCACACAAAGAGCACTCTAAGCATAGAGTGTGAAAACTGAGTTTCCTTGAGAGCTGCTTGGAAGCCTGATGGTGTGTGAAGTTAGTGAGCCAAATGGAGTTGTTCTCCCACAAGAACCACTCGGCTGATCCTTCTTCAATATGCCCTTCACCAACATGCAGTGTTTCCTTGATTGAAGTAGCTCTCACACCAATATTTGCGTCTAGAGCCTTTGCATTGAGGGCTATCTGAAAACGGCTGTGGCGCTGAAGTTGCCTGTGAATGTGGAGTTGGTGGCATGTGAAACCCGCATGTGGAGCATTCGTTTGTGTGGGATGCTCTACCAGGTTCATTCCTAGATAATGCACTCAAAGGGCACTAAGCATAGAGTGTGAAAACTGAGTTTCCTTGAGAGCTGCTTGGAAGCCTGATGGTGTGTGAAGTTAGTGAGCCAAATGGAGTTGTTCTCCCACAAGAACCACTCGGCTGATCCTTCTTCAATATGCCCTTCACCAACATGCAGTGTTTCCTTGATTGAATTAGCTCTCACACCAATATTTGCGTCTAGAGCCTTTGCATTGAGGGCTATCTGAAAACGGCTGTGGCGCTGAAGTTGCCTGTGAATGTGGAGTTGGTGGCATGTGAAACCCGCATGTGGAGCATTCGTTTGTGTGGGATGCTCTACCAGGTTCATTCCTAGATAATGCACTCAAAGGGCACTAAGCATAGAGTGTGAAACTGAGTTTCCTTGAGAGCTGCTTGGAAGCCTGATGGTGTGTGAAGTTAGTGAGCCAAATGGAGTTGTTCTCCCACAAGAACCACTCGGCTGATCCTTCTTCAATATGCCCTTCACCAACATGCAGTGTTTCCTTGATTGAATTAGCTCTCACACCAATATTTGCGTCTAGAGCCTTTGCATTGAGGGCTATCTGAAAACGGCTGTGGCGCTGAATTTGCCTGAGAATGTGGAGTTGGTGGCATGTGAAACCCGCATGTGGAACATTCGTTTGTGTGGGATGCTGACCAAGCTACATTTCAGTCTAGGCACACAAAGAGCACTAAGTATAGAGTGTGAAAACTGAGTTCCTTGAGAGCTGCTTGGAAGCCTGATGGTGTGTGAAGTTAGTGAGCCAAATGGAGTTGTTCTCCCACAAGAACCACTCGGCTGATCCTTCTTCAATATGCCCCTCACCAACATGCAGTGTTTCCTTGATTGAATTAGCTCTCACACCAATATTTGCGTCTAGAGCCTTTGCATTGAGGGCTATCTGAAAACGGCTGTGGCGCTGAAGTTGCCTGTGAATGTGGAGTTGGTGGCATGTGAAACCCGCATGTGGCAGCATTCGTTTGTGTGGGATGCTCTACCTGGTTCATTCCTAGATAATGCACTCAAAGGGCACTAAGCATAGAGTGTGAAAACTGAGTTTCCTTGAGAGCTGCTTGAAGCCTGATGGTGTGTGAAGTTAGTGAGCCAAATGGAGTTGTTCTCCCACAAGAACCACTCGGCTGATCCTTCTTCAATATGCCCTTCACCACATGCAGGTGTTTCCTTGATTGAATTAGCTCTCACACCAATATTTGCGTCTAGAGCCTTTGCATTGAGGGCTATCTGAAAACGGCTGTGGCGCTGAAGTTGCCTGTGAATGTGGAGTTGTGGCATGTGAAACCCGCAATGTGGAGCATTCGTTTATGTGGGATGCTGTACCAGGTTCATTCCTAGATAATGCACTCAAAGGGCACTAAGCATAGAGTTTGAAAGCTGAGTTTCCTTGAGAGCTGCTTGGAAGACTGATGGTTTGTGACGTTAGTGAGCCAAATGGAGTTGTTCTCCCACAAGAACCACTCGGCTGATCCTTCTTCAATATGCCCTTCACCAACATGCAGTGTTTCCTTGATTGAATTAGCTCTCACACCAATATTTGCGTCTAGAGCCTTTGCATTGAGGGTTATCTGAAAACGGCCTGTGGCGCTGAATTTACCTGAGAATGTGGAGTTGGTGGCATGTGAAACCCGCATGTGGAACATTCGTTTGTGTGGGATGCTGACCAAGCTACATTTCAGTCCTAGGCACACAAAGAGCACTAAGCATAGAGTGTGAAAACTGAGTTTCCTTGAGAGCTGCTTGGAAGCCTGATGGTGTGTGAAGTTAGTGAGCCAAATGGAGTTGTTCTCCCACAAGAACCACTCGGCTGATCCTTCTTCAATATGCCCCTCACCAACATGCAGTGTTTCCTGATTGAATTAGCTCTCACACCAATATTTGCGTCTAGAGCCTTTGCATTGAGGGCTATCTGAAAACGGCTGTGGCGCTGAAGTTGCCTGTGAATGTGGAGATGGTGGCATGTGAAACCCGCCATGTGGAGCATTCGTTTGTGTGGGATGCTCTACCAGGTTCATTCCTAGATAATGCACTCAAAGGGCACTAAGCATAGAGTGTGAAAACTGAGTTTCCTTGAGAGCTGCTTGGAAGCCTGATGGTGTGTGAAGTTAGTGAGCCAAATGGAGTTGTTCTCCCACAAGAACCACTCGGCTGATCCTTCTTCAATATGCCCTTCACCAACATGCAGTGTTTCCTTGATTGAATTAGCTCTCACACCAATATTTGCGTCTAGAGCCTTTGCATTGAGGGCTATCTGAAAACGGCTGTGGCGCTGAAGTTGCCTGTGAATGTGGAGTTGGTGGCATGTGAAACCCGCATGTGGAGCATTCGTTTGTGTGGGATGCTCTACCAGGTTCATTCCTAGATAATGCACTCAAAGGGCACTAAGCATAGAGTGTGAAAACTGAGTTTCCTTGAGAGCTGCTTGGAAGCCTGATGGTGTGTGAAGTTAGTGAGCCAAATGGAGTTGTTCTCCCACAAGAACCACTCGGCTGATCCTTCTTCAATATGCCCTTCACCAACATGCAGTGTTTCCTTGATTGAATTAGCTCTCACACCAATATTTGCGTCTAGAGCCTTTGCATTGAGGGCTATCTGAAAATGGATGTGGCGCTGAAGTTGCCTGTGAATGTGGAGTTGGTGGCATGTGAAACCCGCATGTGGAGCATTCGTTTGTGTGGGATGCTCTACCAGGTTCATTCCTAGATAATGCACTCAAAGGGCACTAAGCATAGAGTGTGAAAACTGAGTTTCCTTGAGAGCTGCTTGGAAGCCTGATGGTGTGTGAAGTTAGTGAGCCAAATGGAGTTGTTCTCCCACAAGAAACCACTCGGCTGATCCTTCTTCAATATGCCCTTCACCAACATGCAGTGTTTCCTTGATTGAATTAGCTCTCACACCAATATTTGCGTCTAGAGCCTTTGCATTGAGGGCTATCTGAAAATGGATGTGGCGCTGAAGTTGCCTGTGAATGTGGAGTTGGTGGCATGTGAAACCCGCATGTGGAGCATTCGTTTGTGTGGGATGCTGACCAAGCTTCATTTCAGTCCTAGGCACACAAAGAGCAGTAAGATTAGAGTAGTGAAAACTTAGTTTCCTTGAGAGCTGCTTGGAAGCCTGATGGTGTGTGAAGTTAGTGAGCCAAATGGAGTTGTTCTCCTCCACAAGAACCACTCGGCTGACTCCTTCTTCAATATGCCCTTCACCAACATGCAGTGTTTCCTTGATTGAATTAGGCTCTCACACCAATATTTGCGTCTAGAGCCTTTGCATTGAGGGCTATCTGAAAACGGCTTGTGGCGCTGAAGTTGCCTTGTGAATGTGGAGTTGGTGGCATGTGAAACCCGCATGTGGAGCATTCGTTTGTGTCGGATGCTGACCAAGCTTCATTTCAGTCCTAGGCACACAAAGAGCACTAAGCATAGATTGTGAAAACTGAGTTTCCTTGAGAGCTGCTTGGAAGTCTGATGGTGTGTGAAGTTAGTGAGCCAAATGGAGTGGTTCTCCCACAAGAACCACTCGGCTGATCCTTCTTCAATATGCCCTTCACCAACATGCAGTGTTTCCTTGATTGAATTAGCTCTCACACCAATATTTGCGTCTAGAGCCTTTCCATTGAGGGCTATCTGAAAACGGCTGTGGCGCTGAAGTTGCCTGTAAATGTGGAGTGGTGGCATGTGAAACCCGCATGTGGAGCATTCGTTTGTGTGGGATGCTCTACCAGGTTCATTTCAGTCCTAGCCATACAAAGGGCACTAAGCATAGAGTGTGAAAACTGAGTTTCCTTGAGAGCTGCTTGGAAGCCTGATGGTGTGTGAATTTAGTGAGCCAAATGGAGTTGTTCTCCCACAAGAACCACTCGGCTGATCCTTCTTCAATATGCCCTTCACCAACATGCAGTGTTTCCTTGATTGAATTAGCTCTCACAACCAATATTGCGTCTAGAGCCTTTGCATTGAGGGCTATCTGAAAACGGCTGTGGCGCTGAAGTTGCCTGTGAATGTGGAGTTGGTGGCATGTGAAACCCGCATGTGGAGCATTCGTTTGTGTGGGATGCTCTACCAGGTTCATTCCTAGATAATGCACTCAAAGGGCACTAAGCATAGAGTGTGAAAACTGAGTTTCCTTGAGAGCTGCTTGGAAGCCTGATGGTGTGTGAAGTTAGTGAGCCAAATGGAGTTGTTCTCCCACAAGAACCACTCGGCTGATCCTTCTTCAATATGCCCTTCACCAACATGCAGTGTTTCCTTGATTGAATTAGCTCTCACACCAATATTTGCGTCTAGAGCCTTTGCATTGAGGGCTATCTGAAAATGGATGTGGCGCTGAAGTTGCCTGTGAATGTGGAGTTGGTGGCATGTGAAACCCGCATGTGGAGCATTCGTTTGTGTGGGATGCTGAC
>NW_026699703.1:0-46528 GCF_030435755.1 Ochotona princeps
AAATGAGCACAGATGCCCTACAACACTTTCCGCAAGCAGGCCCACACGCATACACATCTACGACCACACAAAGTGGTGCTGTTAACGGAAACCCCGAGCGGAGGCGCACTAGATGAAGATATAGACGTCTTAATTTACGCACTACGCAACAAGCGGACGTAGTATTGAGGCAGTGTGCTGCCACTACTGTCTTTCCCCGTCAACGAGAATGAGCTCGTGACCACGTGAGGGTAGGGAATTCACAAACAGAGGTTACCACCCAACTGTAGTTTCCTCCTGTGGCGGTCGAAGGGAGGACAGAAACAAGCGGCGTACACGCCTACAGAATTTGAAGAGGCGTCTTGGCGTTTACTTTCAATGTAATAGGAGTAAGTCTTGTAATGTCTACATATATTTGGTGACCATAAGTACATACGGCGTAGAGGAGGGTATGTTCGATGGTAGACGGAGTACACTCTACACTGTAATTCTATATTGATCAGTAATTTATACATATATACTGATCAACTGACACTATATATTTGTTCACCATATGTGGTATACGAGTGCAGAGCGGGAGTATGCTCCATAGCCGGGTGGAGTATACTCTATCTTGGGGAATTCAGTGTTCAACTATATACACAGGTGTATTCCTCCATTGTCACCGTACATCTAGTCACCGTTCGTATCTACGAACGCAGAGGACATGCTCGATGGTGGGATACAGTACACTCTACTCTGGGTAATATTACTGTTCAATGTATATATGTATTTATGTTAAAAATCACTCGACGTCATGCAGGCCATGCTGTCGTCATGTCATGGAAAGAGGAAATATAAGTACTCAGGTACATCTTCCAGTATGCACGCATTTGCAAAGCTAAGAAATCGAGAAGGGTCTCTTCTTCGTGTACTTACTGCATGCATGAAGGCGCATATACGCAAACTGCGTATACACTTGATTCAGGTCCGCGATTCGCTTTGCCAAGACGTACACCGGCATATTGTAGCCATATTTGTAGGCAAACTCTCCTGTCAGAAAGCGCCGATACACAGCAAAGTTCGTCGATATGAAAAGCAGCTGAGATGTGCAGACCGCAGCAACGGAGTGTTGAAATCAGTAGTACAGCTACGGACGACACCCTACTAGCGGGTCACTGGAGCATACAGTCATAGATAGAAACGAACACAGACACTCGTGAGCCACAAGCGCTGCGGCAGCAAAACTGGAGCTGTTGCCGTTACTCAAACGCTTAAATGGGGAAGCATCATCTAACATCATCATCTTGCAACCGACGGCCTGGAGGCGAAGAGGTGAAGGGCCAGGCAGCCTCCTCATTACTCAGGATCCAGGACTCAAAACGTCAGAAACACAGACGCATTCGCCCAGATCTTATGGGCCTCTGCCTCCACGAGCGTCGTGTGCGCTGGTGAGAGTCTATGTGTGGACACACGTTGACATGAGTACTGGTTCTACGGTCATAAACTTCGTGCCATACATACTGAAGCTCATTTTATATCACGTGGTGATACTTGTGTACGACTGCAGATGAACGTGTGTATGCACGTGTACGAGAATATGTGTATGTACGAGTTTGTATAAGAAATATCAACAGAAGTAGGCGTCGGGTCCTACCGCTTTGACCAGGTGGGCGCCTGTGCTCCCTGCACGTATGAAGTCGTGTACAGTTGTCCAATCCGCGTTGCGTATATGCATTCCCGTCGTATTCATTACGTTCGTATATATGTATGTGTGTGTAGGTAGAAAGCTCAACGGTCGTGGATCTCCACGACGGCGGAGCGAGAGCCTCAGAGAAAAATAGTCGTACACAAAGGAAATGTTTTGTGTCGAATGCGATCAAACGCAGAGGCGCGCAGCAGATCTCCTGCGTGTAAGGCATCCATTGATGACGCCCTACGCAGCATCGTGCGCCCCGTTCGTAGATATGCGAATGTAAGTGAACGACTGAGACAAGAGCGAACGCTGACAAACGCAACGAGCGCTGAACACTTGTGCACCAGAGTCTGACATGTACACAGAGTATAACTAATCGAGTAGAAATCGTTTTGAGAGAGTTTAATCTCAAGTTTCTGGGTAGCACGTGAAGCGGTGTGCTACGCTGCTACGCCGCAAATAGCGCATATATTACCCTTGCAAGGCATCGTACTGTACTGCAATCGAAGTACAGTTGCAGCGAGAGCCATGAGAGATAACAGAAGTTTCGGCTATCATGCAACTAAAAAAAATGCACCGCAACAGCTAGTAGGTAGCCAATTTCCAGTAGGTATGTCAACAGGGGCCCACGAGGAAATTATAGTTCAGCCCTATGTGCAGTCAAGATTGAAGCAGGTACTGCCTGGTGAATGTCTCGCTGAGGTGGTGACATAGGGTGCGCCGAATCAGGAGAGCAGCGCTACTGCACAGCAGATTTTCAAGAGATTTGATGAGGACAATAGCAAAGACCAAAGCGTGATAGCTTCTGGCGAAAGGAGAGTAACGGAAAACGAACGCGTAATACGGGCAGAAGAACTGACTAAGCTTCTGACAGACATGGAGAGGACAAGGAGGGGAAGGAGGGCGGCCTTCTGGAGGGAAAATGACCTACCAGCTTCTTGTCGAGCGCGAAACGCAATACTTCGGCAATCCGGGAACAACCCGACAAAGCAGCCGCCAATTGTAGAAGACAGACTGTACAGAGAGGAAACAAAACTGGTGTCAAGGTACTTATCCTGCGTGCATCGGAAGAGGAACAAAAAAACGCACACACGGACACGTAGAAGCACCTACCACACGTCGAGTTCACCGAACCGATACCACATACAAAGATACACACAGACACGCGCACACAGGCACAAATTTATAGAAGCACCTACCACACCTTCCGTTCACACCCGACCAGAACCACACACACACATCACACATACACACACACGAAAACACACACACACACATACGCACAGAGATGTGGAAGCTTCTACCAGACGTAGATTTTACGGGAGCTGAACTACATACGCACTACGCTTACATACTTAGAAGCACGTACCCACGGGTCGGCCCTGGGTTCCTGTTGACTGGTGCCTCAGAAGTCATCGAGGTTTACGACTCGCGTCTTAGTGACAGAATACGTAGTAGCCGTTCCATTCCTTTCAAGAGAATGAAGAACGAAAGGTATATACAGGTATATACAATAGAAAGGGTGAGACAGCAAAAAATACATAGAACGAACATACAGTTCTCTGAAAAGATATCGACGAAAGCGTTCAGGGGCCCAAGGAGGGGAGAGCAGCGCGTCTGGCAGGAGCACTGAACACGGCGAGAAGAATATACACAGCGCGACATGGCCGCGGAAGCGGAGAAGGAGGACATGAGGACAGCAGGAGAGCAGCCGGCCTTCACTGGCACGATGTACGTGCGTTTAGAGGGCACATACGTGCGCGCCAGGCTGGCGTATTTGCAGCCGCCTAAGTCACTGATTCATAACTTCCGTGTGCACATACCTCGAGCAGGGAAGCGAATAGATATTCAGCAGCACGAAACAAAGGCAGTCTATGTGTTCGCCGAACAGCAACTGCGCTACAGCAGCAGGCCCACGAACAATGAAAAACTCTAAAACTTTCCGATGTACTGTGCGCTACAGAAGTGAATCTTCATGTGCTGTTGTTCATACTGCCGCCCACGGCATATGTTTTATGGAAAGAATACGTCTCCCAGGAAATTCGGAAAGATAGTAAGTATGCTCGCACTTGGCGGGATGTATGTGCGTGTGAGCGACATGGCCTCCAAATGTGTCCAATTCCACCGTTCCTCCCACTAATGAGCGCTGTTACGCATCACGTCCGCAGCAGAGCATATGTAGACAGCCCGGCGGTTCCTGTCGGTCACATATTATTGCTGCTGTCAGCGTTTTTGCAGACAGCAAGTAATATGAACGCTTCGAAGGAGAGCGGCTGTGCCTGTACAGGCCCGTTCATATACAAAGCGCATGTGATGCGAAGCAGCACGCTGAAGTACACCGTTCGAGGGTAAGGACGCAGAAACGGCAACAGCAGCACAGTAGTAACATGCGCACTACAGCCACCCACAACACTAGAAAAGAAAGCAGGTAATCAAATGTAGCTTCTTCCAATTCGATTGCGAATTTCTCTAACTTTGTATTTGCCCTCATGTTCCAAGTAATCATTGGCACCCCACTGATATTTACGAATGAAGTACACATTAGAGCACGATATGTGGCCTCCATAGCCTACAGGGCTTGTGCAAGCCCGCTAGGCAAGGAGTTATAGCGAGCTCCATGAAATATAACCTGCAATGTCTACCATGTGCGAGTCAATGTTCTCACGATACTGTTCTGCTTTGCAAATCTCACAGCACCGTGATGCAACACAGAAATGTGACTGGTGTGGCGGGGAACCCTTGTGGCTGTGGCTTCCGTATTTGTACGTCTGCTGCTGTTTTGGCGCCTTGCAAACGTTTGCTCTGATGTTGTCGGTAGTGCTTATCTGCACGAGCCGTAGATCGCCTATTACGCATGTAATTTTGACAGCAGCTGCTGCCTCCCCTCCACTGCGAAAGCACGAAATGCGCAATCACGGCTTCTGCGTGTATCGACGAGGCCTTCAGCGCTATGATCGCCGCTTGCTTTGCGTGTAGAATATCCCGGCAGTATGTGCTGCTACCCCTCGATGCTCGTCATTAGCTTCAAACCGTGTGCTGACGCGCGGCACTCGTGTCGCTTGGCCGACCTCTACCTCTAGCAGCGGCGTCTTCGCCAATGAAGCAGCGTGATTGCTGGTAGCAACAGCACCTCGAGTCTACGTTGCTTGCCCATCCAGATGCCTTCCCAGCCCCGGCAGTGCGCAGACTGTAACCAGTCCGTGAGCAAATCCGCCGTTGATAATATGTCATGTGTATATATGTGTGTAAGTATGTATGTATGTGTATGTGCTGCACAATTATAAGAAGTGACTGCTGTTAGTTTGTGAAGGGCAGAATAGATGTAGTAATACTGATAGATAACAGTGTTTTCTAATCATATAGTAAAGCCACAAAAAAAGAACAAACCCGGAGCGACTGACACAAGACGCATTGACTTGATTCGAAGTATGAAGAAAAGGGTCACTGTTTTCTGTATAAGTACTTATCACGAGAAGGGGCTGCGTTGGCGGCGTCTGAGACATGTGGGGCCCGCGCTTGATTCTATATAGAATTTCATACCTGGCTGAGCTGCTGAGCAGCCACTTTCTTTTGCACTACCACGCAGGCACATTCTTCCCCTTTGACAGCGACGCATGACAAGTTGCAGTTACGCACTGCCTTCATGGCATACTCTGAGGGAGGCACAGTTGCAAAACAGAGGAAGCTCGCAAAAAAAAGAGCTCTGCAAATGAGAAAGCCCCGTAAGGAAGACTGGACGGGACACCGACGATGAAGCGAAGGCACTATCGACATAACAGGAGCAAAGGCACGGAGAGAGAGCAGCAACACATCTGAGTAGAGTTTTTCAAGAATGCGAGAGAAGCACGCAGCAACTGGAAACAAACATACACACACACATGGCAACAACGCACCACCGTCTATGTATCTCAGTACAGCCGTCCTGCGACTCGAGTCCCGGCAGACATCGTGTGAGAAACTCCTTATGCCAATATCTTCTGCGCATACGTTGGACACGATGCAGATTCCGCTATCTCCGATACTTCCACCTGTAAACGCTTGGGTACGTGGATTCATGTGTGGTCCTATATAACTCTCTCTGTCTGTGTCACTTCCGTTCGTCTGCGTACGCCGCTGTGAGCGTGCGTTTGTGTAGCTGCATCTGTGTTTGTATTTAAGTGGGCTTCTGTGTGTTGGGTGAAGTTCCATCTGTGTGTACGAGGGGACGTGATGTGTCGGTGTCTCGGTTACTACGTGTCTGCGTGTATACATGTTTGTGATTACTAGCGCAAGCACTCATTTACATATGAACGTGCGATTGAAAATGTACACAGATGAGTACATAATCAAGTATATATGTACATGGGCTATATATATGTGTGTGGGAATAAGCAAGCGTAATACATTAGCCGTGTACATTTGTGAATATGCTCACATCACACGTATGTGGCCATACACAAGCAGGACGAACAACATGCGCTTTTCGTACGCCACGAGAATAGAGACGTGGGAGCCACAGATAAGTAGAAGCACGCAGACGTACGACAGACGCACATAACCAACTTCACGAGCATGTCTATGCTTCCGTACAGACACCTATTATGCACCTCGTATACAGACATGCAGATTTTCAAATCATCTGAGCAAGAGGGCTGTAATACCCATTCATAACTGCTATTATCACAGAGAGGAGTTCAACCTCGCCAGTAGAACAACAGCTACCTGTGTGTACATCGGCCCCTCTCGCGTTAAGGGGTAGTAAGCTACGGGGGCCTGTTCGTGCTACACACTGGTAGAGCTATGTTGTAAAGAGACATATATGCTCTCTCTCACAGGTTATATGCAAATATATATCTATATGTAAATTATATGCACTACTATTAGGGCCATCTTCTGAAAAGATATATATGCTATTTGTCGGGTTATGTACATATATACAGTCACATATGTAAAGGGAGAGGTGAGAGAGAGCAAGAGAGGTACATGTGTGTGTTTTTGTGTACATAGTTAATCCATAGGTTTTCTTGAGCATATATACGAGTCTTTGGTACTCATGTCTACGTGTACACGAGTGTCCACCTGTGACTACATCCCTGCGCTTGTCCTCTTGCGGTAGTACTCTTCTGATAGAATAATGCTGTTGTTTGCTACAAATGCATGTAGGCACTGGCGACAAACAGGCAACAGGCGTAGGCAGCCTGCGAATGTGTGGATCCACCACCGCATACTATATCGCAAAAGCTCTGCCAACGCGTGCATACTTTTGAGCACGAAGACCCGTCACTGCTTCACTACGTCGCACAGACATATACGCGAACACGCACACACACACACGCTCTCCACAGGCACACACCTACACTCACGCAGTACACAAACACACACACTCCTAGATACCCACACATAGACACACACATACACACTCTCCCACCACAGACGAACACCTACAGTCACACAGTACAAACACAACCACACGCCTACGCACACACATATACTCCCATACACCCACATATGCATACACAGACACAGACTCACACCACACATAACCATACACCTACCCCACACACATATACACACACACAGACAGGCACCTACCGCAACCACATACAACCCACATATATGCGTCCAAATATATACCGCTGTGATGTCGTACTAAGGGACAATAATCACACCTAGCCGGTATGGCCGGTTCGCTGCGAGGAAGCTGCTATAATGCGCAAATGTAAACTTGCCGTTAGGAAGGATATCACTGGCAAAAACGTTTCCTATTCGAGCAATGTCTCGATGTCCTGCGTTCAGCGCTGTACAACAGAAGGTATTGACATGCGCCTTTAGAAGTCTCTCTAGCGGACGTGGATTTCGCGTTGCACCCACTTGAATGCGGAACGCATCATAGAAACTTGGGATATTGAGAGTTGTGTGTATTTAAAAAGCCAGTGTGTCACCAAAACTGAAGCCGCGCGTTAATCAAATATGAAGATGCTTGGCACACAAGCGCAAACCTATTGAGAAGAGGATGGCAGCTTAATGACAGGATGCCCTCACTGGCCTCCGAGACAATCGTATTGGGAGACTGGCATAAGGAGTAGTAGTGGCAAGGCACTACGTATTCTCTCGTCCTTTCAAGAACTCTCGTACGAACCAAGACTTAGAGTAGTAGTGGCAAGGCACTACGTATTCTCTCGTCCTTTCAAGAACTCTCGTACGAACCAAGACTTAAAATGAAAGTTGTCTTGCTAATATTTACTCTGTGGCCACTGTGCAGCTGCTGTGGACTCTAGCTCTGAGAGGAGAAAGCAAATACGGGCACTACAGCTCCAGGAACGTACATGGCATTCGATTCCCCTTCAGAGCTAGTGACAAGTACCACAGGAGACTGCACTCACGCAAGTACACATGAATATACATGCAGATATACATATAGGTATATATATTCATCTTTCTATGTAGGAAGAATGCACACTTATGTCTCGTGCATGTCTTGTAAAGGATAAAGAGAGCACTAGAAAATGTTGTCGAACGATGCACCGCTTTATTCGGTACTCGTGTGTAAAACTTTTTCATGACGAGCGAAGCGTAGGTAGTACACCTACCGACTTGGTACAAGTTGCCATCGGGGGAAAATATGGTGATGTGTCGATCGTACATCGCCTGGCTGCCTCGGCCTGCCATGTTTCCTTTGTTTACGAACTGCCAGGAAAACGAAGCAAAGGATCCTCTAGTTTACAGGAGTTTCTCTACTAGCTGAAGATCGTGCGGGAGCAGGGTGGATGCAGTGGCTGTCGCTGGCACACAGTGGGGTCCCTATCTTCGAACGAACAGGGATCTCCAAGAAGTTGCAGACAAACATACATACAAACGGGGAGAAACAGAACAAACACACAAATCGCGGACACGACAGTCAGAGCGCTCGCTGAGACGACTTTCTGGCCCGTGTTTTTCTGCTGGGTATCACACGTCATCGCGCATCTTCTCCCCCCACTCACGTCGAAGGCCACAGCGAGAAGCCCTCCGGCAAAAACAATGCATAATATAGCCGTCTCCGAAGAAGAAAAATTAGGTACATCTAAGAATGCTGGTCTTACACAAGGGGGAAACGAACTGAAAGATGTGAAATTACATAAACCATTATGACAAAACAGAGGTGCACACGACAGGAGACGTGGATGTCGGGAAGGGAGGAGAACATGTACCGTGCCACACTGTGTGCCTTGTGAGCGGGGAAGGCATACTTGCTAACAATATCATCTGGAAGACGGTTTTGCGAGGGGACCGAGGGTAGAATGTGTACACAAAGCAGGACTCGTTCGAAGGGACCACCAGGAGACGCGGGAATATCAGACCAGGAGCCTATTAGCCAATGGTTGTTAAAGGAGTGACGGATTGGGAGCTGGGAAACGGCTGTAATTTCTGAAAGAAAAGCAGAATAGTGTAGTGGCAGACCAGTGCCTGTGTGCGCCAGTCTTCTGTTGGGGAATGGACGGACGGTGCTGTAGTTGTCAGCGACGTGACAGATAAGCCCCTCTATACAGTGTGTGTACGAGACTATGAGAAGAACATCCAACAAAACCATCGAAGAACAAAGCTGTGGGGGGCAGAGAACGGGAACAAGCCACATAAACATGAAAGAGAGCTGTCGGAGACACGCCTGTCCAGAGAAGGGGGGCGTTGGACCGGGTTGGGAAGTACGTGTGAAAAAAGAAGAAGCACATCAGTCGCCTACCCCTCCAGCGACACTTCGCAGGAGAAAACTGTAAGTGCGCAAGCGTAGCTTGAGTAGTTCGCGAATAGACGTGGATTACTGATGTTTAGTGCATGAAGCACAAGTTTTGTGAGCACATGCCTGTCCCGATGGCCTTCTGTACAAACACACTGCAGGACATGCTCGCATGTAGCAGCTGCGCTACTGCACCGGAGGCGTCACCGCAATCACTGGAGCCACAAATCCTGGTTTACGCACTGTTCTCATGTTTGCCGCTTTTGGGCCTGTACAAAGAATAGACCAAATGTACCGAGTTAGAGTAAGCTCCTTTGACCGTTCGCTTTTGACCACGGAATTACGCGCCTCCGCACGTGTACCATGCCCGGGATCACACCGTGTGCACCTAGAATGATGTGCTGCGCTCGTGAGATTCTCCTCCTGAAGGGCAGAATATCTTTTTGGGTTGAAATGCCGCATATGTTACCACTTCTCTGCGCGCTCTGCTCGTGCTAGCGCAATATCCCAATACACGTTGCGCACACCCACGAGTTCTTCAAAATCCACAGCACACTTCGTATGTCCGATAGAAAAGTTATGGAGTATTTTTTCTCTGAGTCCCACGTAAGCAGACTGCTGCGTGTGGAATTGTCGGGTTAGAGTGCAGCATATGAAGAAGCTATACACATCCTGCTGCGGAGGCCACAAAAGTCGCTTCACGATCTGCTGGCTGTACATACCACTGCGGCAATTCTCCGGTTGTGCGTACTGCTAGCGCACTGTACCTGCACGTGCCGGCATCGATTCCGTGATTGTCCATTCGCGTTTACAGGAAGAGGGGAAAGACAACAAGCAGTAAGATAGTCTGTGAAGCCAGCGAGAGCTGTCAGGTGAGCCTCCCTCGAGCGATCTGGAAAAGAGAGTCTTCGCAACATAAGCAAGGCGAAACGCGAGCTGTCACCTGTCTATCGCCTACGGCAGGGTGCCCTGACTACCCCGCTAGAGCTGCAGACTCTGACTCCCCAAAAGCGCGAGATGCTGATATGGTATCGCCAAGAGAAGTATTTGTTCTGCCGCAGTTGGCGCACGGCACGCTACGCACGCTGCGGGTGTATTTTCTTGTAATACCTGCTCAGTCACTCCGATTCAAAGGTGATCGCAATTGAAAGCTGAATATATATCAAGGCTACACCTCTGCAATGGTCAAAGATGCCGACTGGACATTACGCGATTGAGAGAAGCAAAACCCCCCAGACATTCTGCAGACGAGAGAAGCAAAACTCTCAAGCGCGGAGGTACGACTTGGCCGGTGCCGTGCTCTCCCTGCGCCGTACACGAAGTACCGAGTATGATTCTTGGCGTGTGCTCCAGTAGTGCACTAAGCCTGTTGTACATCGTACTCAGCGGTACAGGCGTGACACTTGGTGCGGTACCGGAGTAAACCCCTTCACGTGTGGCTTGCCAAAGCCCACATGTACTCGAGTGTCCGTCCATCCTGAAGCTAGAACCGACACGCGTTGACAACATATTCACCGACAACGTCTGAATAGTTTCTCTGCTGGACCAAGGATGCGGCCTCGCAGAGAATCCTGTCTACCCTGCAGCACGACATCGATCCTAAGAAGTCGCGTCCGTGCGCTGTACCAGACACCTTCGAGCTGATATAGCACAGCTGTCAACTTCCGTCATTTAACAAATTAGAAATCGAGAGTGAGGTCTTGGTATGAGTCCTGTGGAATAAGTGGTACGTGTTTGCGTAGGAACATCTTTGTGCGCAGGACTGCGTCCAGCCTGCTTTCCGTCTTCCGTTCGTTGAGCCGCTTACGTATATGATTGTGTCCAGGCAGCCTCAAGCCAAGCACGTTGTCTATACATGTAAAAAAAATATCTAGTGTCTCATTATCTACCGTCGCGCGTGCTCCCTCCTGTTCAATTGAGACACGCTGGACACAATACAGCTAAAGAGGTAGCTCCGCGAGCATCGTGCAAAAACGTCCTCAGTTGGCAACGCGTTTGAGAGAGCGTAGTCTGCCACGGACCATGGAAGACGCAGCACAAACATCCCATCCCCGGGGGCGTTTCTCCTGTTCAGAGTTTAAACGAGAATCCCAAACGTGTACATCAGTGCACATTTAGACGCTCTGTCCCCCATGCACTAGAACGTGTGCTTTACGATACATTCTGCCGCCCTATCACGAAGCCACTCGAGTGGCATAAAATAGGACTTTTACGCTGCCTTGTGCGCAAATTTGACCATGATGATCGCGCGAGGCGGAAAGAATGTATCAAGCTTATTGCCGCCGGCAATTGTCGGAACCGTTAGCAGGCTTTTGCTGCCCCTCGCTGGGACTCTACCGCTAGCGAACAGTTTGCAAAGAGGTGCTAGACTCTCATGGGCAGCGCTCGAAGCGTTCTCTCTGTATTTCGGCTTGGTAACTTACTCTTCAAATGTAAACATCGTCAGCGTGCACCAAAGTAGGTAAGAGCTGTTGGCTACGTGGGAGCGCTTACGTAAAGCGATGCGAGGTTTTGACGCGTTCAGGTGGTGCTCGGAAAAAATACGTGGCAAAATCTGCGATTCTGTATGTTCGTGGAATTACTGCTTAGTAGAGCGCTGCGAGGCGCACCTGAATGTCCGAGCGGCACGTGTGCTATCGCTGCGCGGCGAGACACAGTTACATCTGCCGGCACACACTCGAGAGCTGACTCGAAAGAGACGTTTGTCACCGAGTTTCATCTGTATTTTACACTGAGCAGCCTGATCGGCTTCTCCACTTGACGAAATTATAGGTGAATCCCCATGCCGCGCGCCGCAGCCACCATATACGGGCCCGTTTCTATGTCGCGCACATGCACTGTTGCTCTTATGCATGTCCTACATGGGAAGCCCGGCTTCATGAGCGACACGTCATTATAGAACAACCGCCTGCGTACTCCACAGGCGAGATGAAGGGCATCTTACAATTGACGACGAACATCGCCAGGAATAGAATTCCTTCTTCTCAGAGGAGCGACCACCGGCTAGAGGGACAAGGATGCAAAGATGCAAACGCGGTAGCTCACTTACAAACGCCGTCACTAAAGTGCAGACGTGGCTATCTGTCACTTTCACATGCAAACGATTTCTATACGAAAACATGTTCACATATACTTGAAAGTCCCCTGCCTTCGAAAGTCGCCATACAATCTACAATTATGTCCACGCACTGTATAGTGAGAGGAAAAATACAGCTCCTATGTGAAGTGTGCTAATCTACTGCCTCGCACCTATGAGACTACGGACTTCATTTTTGATGACAAGTGCTGTTTCTTCAGGATACAACACGACCGATCTTTTCGAAAGATGCAGATGTCAAACGCACGCACCGCTCACGCATTGACGGTTTATTCACATCCTTGCTGCTTTCCCCTCATATGTGTCAGTATATATGTTCAACGCGACGGGCCGAACGCTGAGACTATCGGTGGTTTACCCGCACGCGCGCCAGGTCTGACCACAGATCGATTCCAAACTTACACCACACGCAGATGCAATCGCTCCCTTTGCTGCGTCATTCTTATGATTCGCGATAGCGGTACAGTCACGTGTACAAGTGCACTCACGTGGATAAAACGCTCAGTATACCGTGGCCGAGTCCAGATTCAGTGTATCACAAGTGAATTGAGGGACGTAGAGGAAGCCATCACTCATGCCGTGGTCATATGTCTTAAGTGGGAAACTGGCGGCATTTTCAGAAGAAGCATCCAGCTGCGTCGCCATAGACACTTAGACGTTCACGCAGCACTCGTGCTCCCCAGACAATGCTGCTGCTGAACCCACCGCATAGATTGCGTTGGGCAACCCCATATATCAACTGTGTCAATGTACTCGACGAATAACATGCACAAATAACAACAACAATCAGCATATTTACGCCATAGGATTTGCATATCAAGCGTTGCGTCCACCCCGTTCATTTGCGCTGCCCCACAAAACACATCCAAATGTGTAAAGGTTGTTTACTATCACGTACAGACCTACCGTAGGCGCTGAAGCTTCTTCCTCTCCTTTCCCCTAGGAGTTCATACTGAAGTGTTCGCCTTCGACGATGCTTACGGTGGCAGCTTTCTCATTTCAAGCCAGCACCTCTCATGGACTGTGCAGACGTAGAAACTGGCTGGCAAAAGAGAGTTACTTCTGCGTCACTCGTAGGTGCCCAATTAACAACGAACAGAAGACCAGAATGCAGCAGATGCGCGTATACAGGTGTAACAGCGACGTGGGACCTACCAGCCTCACGCGCTCCGATAAACAGTACATGCAAGGTGCAGTTTCCGGTACGCGACCTGAGCACGAAGAGAAAACGACGGCAGAAACAGCAGAAAGTAACGGCCAAAAGTGAACAATAGAAAAGTGTTTCGTATGTGGTAACAGCAAGAGTCAACGCACCCCGCGAGAAGGGCCGAGTGCCCGGCAGCACAGGACCAGGCCACCATACAACTGCAGTGCTACGCGATGCAGCAACAGACACATATGCTTTTTCGAAAGAGTAGAAGGGCTTATTTGAGCGAAGCAGGGAGACCTTTAGCGACTAGGCTTCTGGAGGCGGCATGGGCGATTGCGTCCTGGAATTGCAACAGCGCAGTGCTACTACAGCCTCCTGAGTGCTTCTCCACAAGCTTTGCTGCAACCTCTGGGTTACTGACGAACGTAAACCCACTGTGCTCAGCTGTATCTATCGGAAGTTTTACAATAGTGTGGCTGACGGCCGTCGACGTGCCGTCGCTTGCGCTGCCTGATGGTGGCCCACTTTCGGCTTTCATTAAAACGCGGTGGGCTGGCTGATCAACAAGAACCAGGTCGTCAACTCCTCCCTTCTTCTCTCTGCTTTTTGGTGAGCTGTAGGAGTCGTCATGCGCAGCTGCTTCTTGATGCTGCGTTGTCTTTGTACTTTCACCTTTAGTCTCAGTGGAATGTTTTTTTCTTGTTGTGCCCTCTAACGCCGTACGTTCCGTTTGCTTTAAGAGCGTGTCTGTCAGATTGAGGAAGAAGTAATAACGATTTGTTTTCAGCGGGCCCACTCCCAGATCAGACAAAGACACTAGCTTTTGCATGTCCTGTCGTACGTCTATGCCAGTCTCTTCATACAATTCTCGAGCCGCACTGAAGCGTGCCAGAGCTTCCCTAGACAGTCTCCTGTATGCCAGTGCAGCGGATATTTGTCTTCTGTCTGCAGAGTCACTTTCTGAGAAAAAATGGCTCTCCGATGGTCGTGGTGGTGTCTCTTGCAGCGCCGCCGTAGCGGCCGTTGTGTCCAAAACCGGGTCCACATGACCACCCGGAAGCTGATAATGCACGCCTTTCTGTGGTTTTTTATCGCATTTGAGTAGCAGAAACCCACGTGACACGTTCCAGGCCAGAACAAAGCCGCGGAGTGATGTGTCGACCTCACGGCTTCCTTCACTCGTCTGCTCTGGGAAAGCCTTCTCCATGTTTCGTTGTTCTTGAGAAATGTCGGCGTCTCCGCTGCTTTCACCTGACTTCTGTGGAGTTGACGACGGCTTCCCAACCAGCGTATATATCACTAGCAAAATCGAAGAACATGTCAATAGCAAAAAAAATGTAGGTTTTCGCACGACATCTCTGCAGCGTCGTTGAGAGCGAGGCGCCGGCGCGTCATGAGTACAATCAATACTTAGATAGTCCATGGTGAGGAGCCCAACGTAAGCCTTCGGAAAACGAGTAATTCTCTTGAACACGCTCCCCCCTCGGTGGCTCCTAGCGCTCGTACGGATCTGGATAATTCTGCATATCCGTACTACGAAAAGAAGCTTTGTCGGACTCTATCGAAATGCTGCATACTCCCACCTGATACTGTAACAGCCGGTGCCACATATTTACGCCCGGCTCGCTGGCATGGTAATGGCAGGTCAGACAGCCGCTGTAAGCAAGCCAGTCCAGGTGATGCATGATCACAAGGTTGTTCCTGAGCGTGAAGCCCCGCTCGAGCTGTGGTCGCTAAAACGGACGCAGAAGCACCTATTCAATTCGGCTTCTCCTCAGAAGTCCTAGAGCTTTACCGGTGCACACGTGAAGTTCACACGAGTCGAAGGAGAAAGCGGGGGGAAGTGGAAACATCTAGTAGACAGCACCGGTGGTCTTTCGCGCGTTAAAGAATGCGGCAGATGCAACTGCGCTTCACGCGCAGACTGTCGACGCGCAAACGTGCCTGCGTTCTTATAATCCTACTGTTCATACAATCCGGAACGCACTTCTTCTCAATGAAATGTGCGCACCTACTGCGTGTAGAAATCGAGTGTATTCCAGGTGGTACACCTAGATCAACAACACACGCATTAATGCCATACGGCGCAGGCTAAACGATACGAGCGAAATGTCGCTTCCATAATCCGGCAGAACTGCTGCCGAAAGCTGTCCGCTCGGGGACACATGTGGTGTGATAGATGAAGCAATACGCTTCAGTGGAGCGATCCAGTGTTGTACTGTACAAGCGCGTCGTGTACGCCACCCTACTTGAAGAACACAGACGAAGGCGCCTTCACAAGAAGAATAGGCTTGCATGTGGGAATGTGTGTCTTCCTTTGTTATTCAACCTGGAAATCTCGCACAGGCAGTGTGCTGAGGCCAGCTGCGGAATTCCACAAAGGAATGTGCAGTAGCTGTGTCTTCCAAGGGATATACCACGCAGGCGTCGGGGCCCCTGAGCTTTTACTTTCTAGAGGTGACATTTCACTAATACTGCATGCCGTAGTGGTACACGGGCGGTGAGATACGGAGTCACTGAAGGACCTATGCCGACGAAACAAGGGGTACACGGGAAGGCGACGTGTCTGATGTGGGCAGCGAAAGCGTACGACATGCGGTCTGGAGGAAGGGGAGCAGAGCCACGTGCTGCAGATCGCCGCATCACAACGTTTTCACAACCAGATTAGATACAGTTGTCAAAATGACCACATCCATCCGTAAGGAAGTCTCATCCCTACGAGAGACCTTCGGGCGACGCAGGACCGTCAAGTGCAGAGTGCATGCACCCGAAGGGTATGCGCTCTGAGACACTCGTAACGCTGCATGCTGCGGTGAGGCCTTTGATGACAAGTGTGAAGTGGCGTTTTCAGCGAGTGAATGCGCATACCGTGTAGCTGAAAGTGGATTAGAGCGTATTTCCCACAGGTGATGCCAGGCAATTACTAACGGACTGCGCCATGAGACGCGAGCTAGCTACTCAGCGCGTCCAGTGACAGCTGGCAGAAGTTTGAGTTCAACAACACCCACATGCCTTTGCTCAGCGGAGAAACCGGCTTTCCACTGGACTCACTACCACATCTCACCGTGCCACCATTTCGCTGACTAGGTGCAACAGCAGACAAGGCAGCTGCAGCTGGCCGGGAGCAGCGACTGAAGCTTGAAGACCACCACCATATTGTCTACACCCCGATGAGTAAAGCACGTGATGTCTACGCTGGCGGAGGTTCAACGTGAGCGGATAGAGCACAGCGCATGGCAAAGATTATGCTGACGTTTTCCCGCTGGCTCTCTGAGTTGACTGCATATGCACGTACAGATTTTCGCGCCCTCCACGGTCCGCTTCCTCCTCGGCTCGCTACGGTCGGGCGGTGAAAGCCAAGTCTGTATCAAGTGACTGTCAGATGCTGCCGTGGGTCCTCCCGGTATACTGTATACAAGTCGTTAGATCTGCCCGGTGTGCACGTGTTCAGCGGCGGTGGATAGATATTACATGGTGTGTCAAGCTACGGCCGCCAAGCAGGAATGTCGCCGGCTGCGCTGATCCAGACGGATAGTCTATCAAACCTTCCTGGGAGCGACGAGCGAGGACTAGACTAGCCGATTTTCCCAGAAAAGAAAATCATACGGCTCGTAGAGTACCCTTTTCGTGGTGTCTTGTGGATGCAATGCCCCTTGCCGCCTTTCAACGAAATATCTCCAGGCCGCACGTAAATTGCAGCTCTATATCTGAGCAATTGAAGCTCTCTGGTTACACATTTGGACTGGAGTGCAGTCGCATTTTGGACGCCCTTATATGCTGGAGGTGTGGAGTCGTCGTTGCGTTTCACCGCCTGATGAGGTGCTTGTCACGTGACTGGCAGGCGTTCTTTCATTAAGCAAAGCTGTTGAAAATTAGCTTGCCCTTCCTAGATGAGAGGCAAGTCGAGTTGTTGCTTCCTGTGCCTTTCATAGCTGTATAACGCAAGTAGGACGCACTTATAAACACGACTCGTCAAAACTGCAGCACTGTCTCCAAATCAGCTATGGGACGGGATACGCTGATAGAGAGATCGTCTCAGCAGAGTCACAGCGCTGACGTGCGGCGCGCGAACTGAAATGACTACACGGTCGCTACCGCAGCCAATACTGGGCTGGTGAAGCCAAGCGCTCTACGCCTTCGCCGTCCCTGGCCCGCGGACACCCATCACCCTTTGCTATGAGGCTGTGAGTTCGTTCGCTATGCAGAAAACGCCGAATGCTACGTGAGCCACCGGGACTGCCGCTTAGTCTGCCCCCTCGCGAAAGACCAGAGCATCCTCACTAATGTGTATGCATATCATGTGCTCAGGTGCCGTGGGGTCACGCGCGTACGCTGTGAGTTCCGCAGAGGAAAGTGGGATAAGACGTACGCTGGAGCGACTTGCATGTGCGGGCAATTTCACTTGTGTTTGAACTTCGCACGGAAATCCCGTTTTATCAGGCCACGCCATAGGCAAGCCCTCTGAAAATGCACAACGTGCGGCGTTGCGCCGCGACGGATCACGTGCTCTAGCGTCTTCCCATCTTTTCAGGCAACCAGATTTCAGCTCAGCGCGCTTCCCCACAAAAGCTTGCCGCATCAAATGTTCCTGCGTCTACGACGTGTTACATGTTTATCGCAGGTAGGGGTGCATGCGTCCTGTCATTCGTGCATAGACCTTTCAGGAGGCAGACGTGTGTGTCACGGGTATACGACCCCGCTCGCACTCCAGAAATACCCTCATGTATACCGCCTAGACATGCAGCTGCGAGAATCTGATTCAGGAAGAATACGAGCCTGTTGGAGGGCGGCTGCCCATAAGGAGTACCAAACACGATTTTTGTCAATGCTCTACTAGAGCAGAAGCAAGTCCTACGCTGAACATTTTGTTCCCGACGAGACGCGAGTTGTACAGCTTGTGTGGAAGCGCGGCACTGCGACTGCACACACAAGATCCGAAAGTACGACAGCCATCTTTGTGTAGACTCTGCGCGAGCTAAGGAAATGCTTTACATTAGTTTTCACGTGCGCACGTTCCCCAGCATCTCTGTGCATCATTTGTAGGCGGGCCGTGAGCTACAAAGACGTTTAATATCTGTTTTGCATGCACACGTTTCCCAGCTTTGGCACATTTTGGATATGTACGCCTTCCGTGCTACCTCGAACTGGTGGCAAAGGTATAGTGTGCCGTTGGAGCGGCTACACAGCGTACGATTGCTGACGCACTTGCCAGGCATGCGCTTGAGAAGAACGAGCGTGCACGTAGTCACTGTGTGTGCATTACATTGCATCCGCGAGGGTCCAAATTACCCACACTCTCACACATACACAAAGAGACACTCGACACGTGATCTCTGCTTACGTGGTATTGTGTCGAACAAGCGCCCGCCACCCTCAACGCTGAGTGACTGTCTAGGACGCTGATACAAACTGTGAGGGATTTCAAAACTAGGGTCGCGTTGCATGCAGCTGGTACGGAGAGGGAGTATGTCTTCTGCGCTTGTGCGACAGTATTGGTAAAAGAGCGTGTTTTACTGCAAACGACTTCTCAGCTACACCGTATATGACAGCGTGTAACACCTATGAGACCTCCGCTCCGGTAGCTAACGAATGAGTGACTACTCATATGGCAAAGCATATACATATGATTGGTAAATACAAACCCTACCGGGAGCGGAAATACTGTACATCTAAACTATCCTTCGGGGCATGGTGATCAACAATGCTGGACCTCTGAATTCCACCTGCCGCGCTTCAAAACGTGCAGACCCGAGACAGAATAGCTGAGCTATATGTATGCCATACACCAGGCATACATACACAAAGTATGATCGATCTTCAATGCGCCTACACTACTGAGTAATGAATGAGTATATCATCTCGGTCCGCCCCTCAAGGATGTAGCGGAGTGCATCCGTCTGATCAGAAGCCTACTCACAAAGCCACTACTTGGTGGTCTATGGTTTATCATACCTTGCACATACCTTGCGAAATCACCTTTGTGAGTATCTGTTCTGCTAAGATGAATAAACGCTTATCAGCTCCTCTGTATAGCGTACCTCGGGATCACTGGTCACATGCTTTTGTACCGCATCACCCCATTCTCAGTGAAGACACCCTCGTGCCCCTGTCGATGCTGGGCGATGGGTGATGCGGCATGTCACTGTCAATACTGTGACCTTCGTATCGATTACTCGGACGAAACACTAGGGCAAAACAAAATGCGATCTGTCTCATGGTGAACTCTTGTTGGTACGTGACCTTGAAGTAGAAATGAATGAACGACATCAAATTTTCTCGGTCGCTTCTGCTCTTCTCGTGGGCTTCCGTATTAATGATTCACAGCAGAATTCCAGACCAAACACTGCTTTCTTGTGAGAGACGACTTTGCTTTGTGCCTCTCTAAGATATCAAGCTGCGCACCGCAGAGCCTGCGCATATCACTTTGAACGATGTTGACGTCCCTTGTGGAGGTGACTTCTTCCGACTCACGGTCGCGGGCCCTTTCCCTCAAAGTGCAGAATTCGGCCCACTACGGACAAAACCAAAGCTTAGACATCCGCTGACTATCTGTCTCAACGACCCGATGTCTGTGTCCACAAAAACATCATCATCGGTGACATCCCCCCTGCGTTGCTGACGCATTCGTACATGTGATCTCATATGCGTTGCGCAGCGTTGCAGTCTCTC
Organism: Ochotona princeps; assembly: GCF_030435755.1. NCBI lineage: Eukaryota > Metazoa > Chordata > Mammalia > Lagomorpha > Ochotonidae > Ochotona > Ochotona princeps. Next base: position 20,264 of record NW_026699703.1, read on the forward strand.
GCTCGGTGTCCCCGCTGTATATATTCCCCGGGGCACCCTTATAAAAACCACTACGGAGCTGATGACCGTGTTGCGGTGGTCAGAACGACTGTGTGCCTATAATCGCACACAACTGTCCGCATGCTCGTCATGCCCACGATCAGCGTTGATGCCTGCCTGCCGCGAAACACCGCCCTCGGCCCCTTTGCACGGAGTGCGGAAAATCTCGGCAGATGGACTTCAGTTCAAGCTTCTCCCTTCTCGCGTCGCCCCCCAGTTTCTGTGATAATTGCTGTCGAGTCGTAAGGAGGTCTAGGTGGGCTGTGGAAGCTCTGCCACACCCTCCTGGAATCTTAAAGCACTCCGCGACTAGTGGTTACACGTCTTCCAGCAATGCAAGCTGTGGACGGGTCTTCGTGAGTTGCTGCCTTGGATTAGGCGCCGAGTTAAGATCATCGAGAGAGCCGTGCATCTCCGAGATGTACGCAAAAACAACAGTCCCTGCGCAAACAATATTGTTCAAAGGGCGGACGAGACCGCCAGAAAGATGCATATAAACCTGCTGTACCTAGGTCTTGACTACAGCACCTTTTCACGGTGTACAGTACTCGGCGGCTAGAGTGCTGTTGACTGACTCGGTCATTTGGTCGCGAGACCACGGACGGCAACCACAGAGACGACGGCCGCTGCCAGGGTGCCTGAAGCAGTACACGGCTTGTGTGCTGTCACCCTGCTGCCGTAGTACGATGCGGTAAATTCTTACACCTCTACTTCAGCACAGTATTTAGATGCATTTCCAGTGATGAACGACACTTCCTTCACTTCGTCTTAGGATTCTACGCTGCTGACATATTCTGCTAGCGTCCTTGATTCGAGTGTTGAAACTCACACTGAAAAGATTTCAGACAATTACAGCTACATCCCGCTTAGATTACGCAGCCCGTATCTCCGTATGATTTGTCGTTACGCTCTCTTTGTCTTCCCCCTGCCGGGCAGCGTAGATCGACAAGAAGCTGGCTATCTGGGCTCGCCAGGCGTCCCTTGTCCCAGTATTTTTCTTACCCCCCATCGTAATTCGGCTGAGATATCCCTCCCTCAGACCTCAGAGCGGCAAGAAGCAAAAGCAGCGTTCTTCTCCTGGTGGAACTAGGTTCCCTTCTCGGTAGACCTCTCTTTTTATAACCTGGGTGAACGCAATGCAGGGTGATGTTGTCCGAGTTGCAGGTCGTTGCAGAAGTAGTTACCTCAAATTTCTATGTTCTGTGTGACATGATGTCTGGTAGTTAAAGGGCGTCAGTGTACTCCCCTTCGTCAAACATTGGTCAGGTCGGAATATGGCAGCTGCAATACACTTTGACTGGACAGAGAAATAGTGCTCCACGTTCTTCGTAGTACACATGACGGCAACTCGTCAGAGCCAATTCCCCACAGTGCAGTCCGTTTGGCAGCTGATCCAGGCAAGCAGCGTGCAGACCAAGATTGTTCTCAGCATGCAGCTACCAGGAGCATTCCCTTTTTAGCACGTAAAGTGTACAGACGGCAACAACCGGTTTTGCGCAGCAGGTCAGAACTGACATTTTCATTTGGAAATCGACGTGAAGCCCACAAGTTTTCCTATAGCAGTTCAGTTTGAAGCAAACGTATGCACTAGACTGTCAGTTATGTCGTATATCTGGGCGTCTGTAGCGCTGCCTACAGAAAGCAGGAAATCGTACAAGAGCATTCCCTTAGATCCGCATTTCGAGCATCGCTGCCTACTGCACCTTCTCCATGCAAGCGTCACCCGTGTACTAACACGTTAGGAGAATGAGTCTGCGTACGCAGAACATGCAAAATTTAGCCACGGGGGTGTTGCGGCTCCACCTTGCGAAACAACCTTGTCAGCTTTCAAGACCAAGGGCATCCATCATGCGTTCGATCAGTACAACAGCACTCATCATACCCGAGGAGGACTGCGCGCTGCTGCTAGTGTTCTCCTGGTTACTTACGAGTTCCCAGGGTCCCGAAGCTGCTGCAATATCTGCGGCAGCAACGGAGTCGCCTATACTGCCACGCCGTTGGAGTTGTTTTGCTTCACAGAGCTCCTCCGGCCTGTCAATTGCCTGGATCGGTAGCAGGTTGTTGTTCCATACAGCCGCTACTACGGGACTTTCGCTGACTTCTCGGTGCTTCAGCGGGCGCAGGGCGTGGTGGCACTGTATTGCGCCCGATTGCGGTGCACCTGGTTGTATGTTTGCCGCTGTTCCGACGGGCGCAGCAGTCGCAGAGGCAGCGGCGTCATAAGACAAAATTTCGTCTGCCTTCGTTTCCTCCGTCTCACTCTGGTCCTCGCAAAAACGTTCTGCTGCAATTGCCGCAAGTGTGTGTTCCGGACCCGTATTAATCAGTAACGGGCGCTGCGATCCGACGCGGTCGTCTGGCCGGTCCTGCTGCTCATTGCTTAGCTCCACTTGTTGGCCCGATCGCTGACGTTGTTGACCGTAGGACTGGCGCATCGTAGGCGCGCCAAAGAGTGCAGGTGGCACGACTTGGAAAGCAGGAAAATTCTGGTCACTTTTTATGAACGTATTTCCGCGTGAAGCAATCGCTCTCTTGACTTCAGCCTCCTTCGCATCACCATCTCCACTCGGCAACATACTATTCTGCTGCTGCTCCCGTGTTCCACTGCTGTCCAGGGGATAGGCACACAAACGTGTGTGTGCCCCCTCTCGCGCTTTGCTCCAGTCGGGTAATTGCTCCAGTGGTGTGCCGTGGCCATGGCTGCCACTGGGGCTGACGCACTTGCTCTTGCTGGAACCGTTAGTGCTGTGGTGTATCCACATGTGATGGTCACTAATGAGATCCCTGCTCGGCATCCCGCGGTTATTGGCGCTGGTGGCCACGTCGCCGCAGGAGAAAAGGTAGTCGATCAGTTCTGCTGTTTCTGGCGGCAGAGTCCCATGATGTCCGCCAGTACCGACAATGTCCGTCTTGCTTTGCTGGCGAATTTCCGCCTTTCCGGCGGCCATCTCCCCTTTAGTGTCAGTCCAGTCCTTGAATGGCAAAGTGCCCCCCAGGGCTTCGCTGACGCTCCTTCTCTGCACCTCACAGAGTGGATTAGTCGAATGTGGAGCTACGGCGGTGCTCCGGCGCTGCTGTTGCTGTTGTAGCACAGCTGCACGTTCACGATCTTTCAGCGTTGCCGTGGTAAAAGACGGAGAGCAACCCGAAATAGACGGCAAAGCAGAGTTATTGGCTGACAACAGCTCTGCTGAAAATCTGGGATTTGCTAGATGCTGCTGTGACGGCTGGTGTGGCTGCTGTAGGTGCTGTGGCAACAGCTGGCGTTCCTGGTTACCAGGTGAGTGCGGTTGCTGCGGCAACCGCAGCTGCAGCTGCACTCGTCCTTCGACTTCTGCGCTTCTAACCAAGCGACTCGCGGCTCTGCTATTTGCCTCGAATTCCAGGTGCTTCTTCTCTTCTCCTGTCTTCGTCCGCGCGGCAGCCTCGCTTTCTTCAACTGACACTCTATCCACGAGCATGCAGCTCTGGGGCAGCACCAGTAAGCGACAGTCCATACAGTCATCCGAGGCTGCTGCTGTCGAACTACTGTACGACCACGCCGGAGAAGTTCCTGTCACCGCGGATGCGCATCCACCTAGAGATAGCAGCTCTTCATCACATTTTACCTTGGGCAGACGCTGCGCTATTGTGTCTCTGTCACTGCAAAGTGCAGCGGCGGATGAATACGACGACGCGAATGATGATGAAGCGCGAGTGAGACTTGGACACATATTGGAAGGGGAGCCGGGCAGAGTAATGCGCGTTGCCTTTGCTCTGGAGAGAAGAACCTCCTCAGGATGCGCTGCTGACGTTTCGTGTAGCAGAGCTTTAGCCACATTGTACCGAGCACCTGGTCTTGCCCCCTGCCCAGCCAGTGGCGGGCTGGCTGTTGTGCTGCCGTGATCTCCTGGGACTATAGGTGCCGCATTTGAGGATGGGTATTTGAGAGTATGCTTCTTCGCCGTTCCGATCCCCGTGACGGGCTGGGCACATTCTGCTGGGTGCACACAACGATTCTCCATTTGATTGATATGATCGTTTTCCCCTAGGCGCACGTCATTAGTTATAGTACGCCTTCTCTCATTCGGAGCTGCTGTAAAGCCCACTCCGTCCGCTGTTGTCGTTACGCGCGTCTTAGAGACAGCAAAGCTCTTGACGCGTCTCCGGCTGTTGCTACTAGGTCCGTCAGAAGCACGAGCTCCTGGTGACCCATAGCGTACGGGCATCGAGTTAAGGGTGACTCCCGCCGTCGTCGCAGCGTTGCCGCCAACTCCTGCTGTACTTGATGCTGGTGCTGCTGTTGTTGTTGCTGCTTCTGCGGTCCCAACAACCGTTTCCTGTGTTCTCATCGGTGAGGACCCGGGTCTCTCGTTGCTGTTCAAAGGTTTCCACAGTTCCGCATCTCCAGCCTTCACGTCCTCTTTCCCGCTCCATACTGTGCTGTCTATCGCCTCCCACGTGTCATGCCTACTCAGCTGTAATGGCGGAGGCTGCTCAGTCCGTCGGTCGCCGTCTGCATACGCCGTTTGCTGCGTCGAAAACGTCTTTGCTGTGTTATCTTCTTCCCACATGTCAAAAAAGTGCTCCACTCCTGAAAATGCTTCCTCAAAGTCTACTGCTGGTGCTGGTGCTGCTGGGCCCCCTGCCGAGTCTTCTGTCATTAGACGTGGCGCTGTTTTGGGGAAGGTGGCTGCTGCAGCTGAAGTTGTCGTCGCCGTCGGAAAAGACGCGGACAGATCAGGCGCTGAGGTTTGTGAGCTGCTCGCCGTTGCTACCGGCTGGCCGCTGTTGATGTTGGCTGGCACACTGTCCTGTCCGAGGAACAACTGCTGCGGCAACGTACCGCTATTCTCACTGCCTGTGGCATCTATGGTATTGCTGCATCGTTCGCTCGTCGCTACCGGTTTGGTTTCAAGGCCATCTCCCCTGTATACGCAGTCAGAGTCCTTCGGTGCCGTTGCCTCTCTTCTGTGCACTTCGTGGCTATCGTCGTCTTCTTTTGGAAGCTGCCCTGTTGCAAGAAGCTGCGCGGCCCGCTGCGGCTGAGGCACACCGCATACTGCCGTCTGTATATTCTTGAGCGGCAGCGAAAACGTCGTGAGCAACGCGCCACTGGCTGCGGACGTTGCACTCGCATGCTCCTGTTCTGCGCGTAGTTTGCATGGGGACGGAAGTCGATGCTGCAACGGGGACACTACTACATGCAGTCCGGTGGCACTGCTGTCATCCTGAAAACCCGGCGTGCCGTCGGGTACGGCCTTAAATGCCGTTTTCACCAACCCCCTTTTGAACTGGGCTGGGACGGCATTCGTGGCTTGACCTGCTTCTGAAGAGCCTATGCTATTCGTTATCGGTGCACTCGCTGGAGGTGCTTGCAGCGCCACTGCTGCGCACCGTGCCGCTGCGAGAGCGTTTACTTGCAGGCTTGAAGATGCAGGTAGTTCCGGGTCTGGTGCGCGTCCAGTCGCTGCTGCGTCTCCGCACAGAGTAGGCAGGGCTACGTCTGCTGCAGGCAAAACAGGGGGAGCAGCATACGAAAAAGCCCCAATTTTCGCTTCGGCGGCAGCCCTATGATGGGCTGCACTTGGTGCTGCTCGGCACGGAGTAACAGGAGGAGCTACTGAGCGGGACGGTGTCTTTTTTGTCGTGGCGCCACGCAGCGCTGGGGAGGGCTCCCCAGGCGGAGTAGTGTTCGCGTCATCATTCCAGCAAGCGTGGACTGCAGCTCGAACATCTCTATCACGCTGCTGCTGCTGCTGTAGTTGCTCCGTCGTTTCAACAGCAGCGGAGTCTGCGAACAGGCGGCACAGCAGGGGATACGCTGACACATTAAGAGACAACGTACGATGAAACTGCTGGTGCTGCTGCTGCTGCTGCTGATCAAGATCGCTCATAAGCATCATCATCTGCTGCTGGTGCTTCACCTCGCTAGCCTTCGCTTGTTGTTGCTTCTGCGAGTGCTGTTTCTCAGAATGTTGTTGCCATGGGTGTCCAGTGACGCGGCGCTCTTGTGGCTCCTGCAGCTGCGTGGTGCTGATCTCCGTGTGCCCTTCCGTAGGTGGCAAGGGTAGGGGGGCTTGGTTTTGCCAGAGAGAAACGTCTGAGAGCTCTCCAGCGCTACTTTGTATGCGCTCTCCTGTGCTTGCATCATAAACAGGAACATGTTCGGGCATAGACAGCGACAACGCAAACGTGTGCTCGTGCTGTTGCTGCCGTGAGGGATGATTACTCAAACGGTTAGTCAGGCAGAGCTGAGAATGTGTGCGGTATTCATTTGAATCAGTTATCTCCCCATTCTCCAGGCAGTTAGGATTAGTTTGACGCTCATAAGATGACTCAGGAAAAGCTCCCCATCTTTGGAGCTTCTCCTCAGGTCCCTGCTCGCTCTGTTGTTGTTTTGTATCGTGAGAACCTCTCGGAAGTGCGAGTTCCTGTGGCTCCGAGACGTTCCTCCCTGCTGCTCGACCGACGTCTCTGTCATGCGTCAGAGCTGCAGCGGTATTCGGTAAAGGCCCAGGCACTAACAAGCTGTCGGCCTGCTGCGACTGCAACTGCAACTGCCGCTGTTGCTGCAGAGCGTGCGGATGACTGATGGCCTGCTGCTCTTCCGACCTCTGCATTGTCTGATACAGGCACCCTGCGGCGGCAGGCGGGGCAGCCGAGCACGGCTCTGCAGCGATTGTGGTGAGGTCGCTGCTGCAGTACATGGCTTGAGGCTCAGTGGTCAGCTTAGGCGCAAGACCAGCTGCCCCGGGGGGACAGGCAGATGCTTCATTGGCGTATATGAGTGTTTCTCGCTTTTCCGCTGATCCATGTACGAACAGAGCCGTTATGCCGCCGCTGACTCTCGTTGCATCTCGAGGTGTTTTATTATACGACCAGTCTACGTTACCGCCAGCCCAGCTCCGCCGTTCCTCCTCTTCTGGCTGCTGCATCGGCACCTGTTGCTCCCTCCATGGTTGGGAACGCTGCGGCTCTGCCTTTGTTGGCCCATGTACATGGTCAAGCTGTTGCTGCTTCTGCTTGTGCAACTGTTGCCTCTGCTGTACGTGCGCGCACTTCAGGAGGTGGGGATTGGGGAAAGAAATTTCGCTGATGGGCTGCTGTAGCTTTCCTGCAGCGATCGTTTTATGTTTTTCTGGGCCCGCATCGGATGCACTACCTGCAACACAAACGGATAGCCCGGAAGGTTTGTGTGCCAGTTCCTCTCTACCTCCGGCTGCGGCGGCAGCAGCCCAGGATTCGTGAACGCCATTCTTCCACACGTTGGTCATCTCCTCTCTGCCAAGCGATGTTAAGTGCTGTCCTCGATTTTGTTCTTGCTTCGCTTCCTGTTGAGGTTGCTGCTGCTCATCCTCCGCAGCATCAGTTGCAAAGGGAGTGCTGCGCCCATCTCCCCTACTCACAGACAAATATTGCACGCAGTTCACGTCTTCTGGACGCATGTTAGGCGCCCACTCCACCTGCGCCTGGTGACTTACAGCACTCAGTGAATGGAGACGATGCGTTTGCAACTCTTTGCGAACTTGCAGTCTGCTTTCAGGCGCCCCTGTGTGTGCTACATTTTTCCTCCCACATCTTCTACCTACTTGTCGTGACTTTGTGTGCCCGTGCGATCTGCTCGCAGCACATGCAACTGAACTCTCTCGAATGCTGTACTTCTGCCGTTGCATTAGGTGTTCCTCCGGCATTAGGGCCTTGAGGAACTCTTGCTGCGCCTCAGCATGGGCCTTCGTGCCTCGACCACGTGTATCATATACTGCAGAAGGGCTGCTCTCCAGAGTCCCAGCACCGTCCCTTGTATTGATGCCAAAGGTTCGCTTCTGTTGCTGATGGCACGACGCAGTAAAAGCTGCCTTGAGCATAGCAGTCCGCGGTCGCCAGTCTTCGAAAGCGTGATGTCTTACGCACTGCACTGGATGTTTTCTCTCTGTATCTTGTCCTTTAGGGAATGGTTCTCCTACTTCTGCTAATTCGTTGCTGCTCCAACACGCTTGTGCTTTTGATGGCATTTCGCCATCATACTGTAACAGCTGCGGCCCTCCCATGTTAGTGCATTCCTCGGTGGCTGCCGCTCCTCCCTGACTTTCTCTGCTGCTGCCGCCTTCAGTTCGCTGTTCTCCTGCTGCCCGCACCTCTCCTACCACTCGTGCTGCTCCACCACTGATGTCTGGTCCATAATTTGCACCGGCACGACTTGTATCTGACGCTGCATCAGAATTTGCCTCTTCTTTCTTTCCACCTGGTATTTCTGTGTGTTTGTGCAACGCTACTACAGTCACCCACTTGTGATCCCCTGACGCTGCGTTGTTCTCAAGCTTTTTCTTTGTGAACGTCGCTGCTGTTAAATCGTGACCCTGCAGTGCTGTGTCCCGCTGACCGTACGACTTTGCTGCTGCTGCTACTTTGGCAGTAGGACTAGCCTGGCCGCCTCCAGCTTCCGAAGTCAGCTCAGGTGGAATGGAAAGAACGAGAGAAGAACCATTGTCTTTATCAGCAGCGCTTGCTTCAATATATGCCAGTAGTAACTCTGCAAATTGCCTCTCTTTATCAGGCAATAAAGGCACCAGAGTCACCAGGTCATCTAGGTTGCCTTCCTGTATTCTGCCGCCTGTGCTGTTGAGACGTTGATGCTGGTCTGCATGTTTACTTCTAGCGTGCACGACGTGACACATGGTGCCTCCCTCGCTGATTCGTAGTCGGTGAGCCAGCCTGCTGCTTACATGCTTGAGCTGCTGCTGCAGTCCAATGTTGCTGTCGCTGTGCCGCGGCACCCCGCCATTTTCGCTCAGTTCGCTTTGCGCTAGAGGTCCCGATTCCAGGTCGCTGGTGCTCGCACCCCACACGTGCCTGTGGCCAGCAGTGCTGTTTGAGTACAGTCTACCTCTAACGCCACTATAGTCCCCACCGGCCCCACGGTTGCTACTACTTGAACTGCCGTCGCTGTATCGGTGGCTGCTGCTGTTGCTGTCAAGCGTCAGCGTAGAGTCACTGCCACTGCCGCTTCCTCCTATACCTGTGTCCACTTTGTGCGCGGTCCCACGTCTGTGACGCTCCAAACCTTTAGAAAAGATATGAACAGCATGTCCTCCCTTCACTTCTCTGTCTGAGTTATCTGCAGCAAAAAACTTATCGGCACATGCATGAGAAGCTGCTGCGGTCCCATGTCTTTCGGTGGGCACTCCTGCATAACGAGCAAAATCTGCTGCAGGGCTGCCTCCTTCTTCCGCCCCCCCCTGAACATGCCCATGAGCACCTCCAGTAGCCCTCGTTCGCGGGACACATGTGTGAGCGGTACCGCTAGATTGATGAGCCGCTGCAAGACGCCGTCTAAGACTGTCAAGTGCAGCAGCTACAGAAGCGGCTTTGCTGGGTGCTGATGCAGCAGCAACAGCGGCGGCCACACCGAACCTCTCTCTGCGAAAGTCTCTACAACCTGCCACAGCGGCAAGCGTTCGGAAGAAAAAAAGCTCCCTCATCCCATGGGCGTGATTACATGTATGCGGATGCATACACGCTCCAGAAATCCAGTTTCGACACATATTTGTTTTGTAGAACGCCACGCTATGCCGCAGCTCCTCTCGGTTGTGTGCAAACAAGCAGCGTTGCCCTGCGTAGACAACGCATGCCAAAACCGACGGAGGGGATTAACGGCCTAGAAAAGAAGAAGAGCTGCATACGGGAACGAACCCGCAAAAAAGCAACAAGGGGGTATTTCAGAAAGGATCAGCCTGTTCGTCGTGAAAACGAACGCACGAACTGACCAGCAAGCAACACCGTAAGAAGATAGGAAGCTCACACGCTGCAGAAGTGTAGTCCACGAGAACCCCATTTCCAAACATCAGCTGGTAAGGAATTCCTTGCTTATTCCCTTCCTTTTCTGCGCACCGTCCCCTGCAGTTTGCCGAAGGCTGCCACAAACCACGACGTGCACCCACATTCACCTACGGGCATGAGTGCGGTCAGGGCGTCAGTATCCGTATACCGACGAATGCTCGAACAGATAATGCATAGGTAGCCGTGTTTTGATACGGTCAAGCGGGATACTGTACGCCTTGCATTTGTTTGATCCAAAACGTACGAACTGTTTCTATGGTGTATGCTGATGATATCCACGTGTCCACGGCGCTAGCGCCGCCTGTTCCTTCGCCGTTGATTATGGGACATTCTGATAACCGATCAAAGCAAATTTTCCCCTCCTTCCATACCATAAGCTGCCGTTTTACAAGCGGCTGTGTCGTTTCCATAGGCTGTGCGTACGCATACGTACAAGTGCACGCCTGTAAAGGTGTTCCGCAGTTATACGTCCGTATTCGGGGCCTCAGTAAAACGCTTACATAGTATATGCATTCTAGTCAAGCTCCGTCGTGGCTACACAGGCGTTTACCACTTTTGCGTCAGCCTCAGCTGTACGTAAGCGCGCTACACTAGAACACTTGCTTGAAGCAAATTAACATATGCACAGTATACCGTGCACACGTGACTGCACGATTTCTGATCTAGAGTCTGCTCAAAGACGGAAGGACCACAAATAGTACGTAATTGTACGAAGGGGGCGGCGTAAACATACCACATATTACCTCAAACGACGTGCGTGGGCCACGCTGAGGGGGACGTAATACGTCTAGTATATATACAGAGCTGATGTACGCAGGCGGAAGAGCGGAGTAGGCACAACTGTACAAGAAGACGCACGCCCTCAAACACGAAAACGACCTACCTGCTAGTCCATATGGTAAGCTGCCTGTGCCTAAGGGAGCGCAACTGGATGGATTCGAACAAGTCGGACACAAATTCACACTACCTCTGCAGTAAAGCGCTACTGCTACAGGTCACCTTAGAGAAGGGTACCTTCAACGAAGGTTATGCATCCGAATGACCATGATAGCTCCCTCTACTCCATGACATTGCGCTGCAATGCTGCTATCGCGTCTTTTAGAGCAGTAGCTAAGCCGCTTTCTTTATGCCTCACGTAGCCAAAGGCTCTGATAGGGACAACAGTGCCGTCAACCCTGCATCTGCAGCAGCAGAGCTGTGCTGACCCACGCGAAGCAGCTTATTCTGACAGACGCGCTTAGACACGCCGTGGCAGCGGACGTGCATAGCCATCGGCTGCTGGCGTCTGCTGCAGACGAAGCTTGAGACTGTCTATGCTACGTAACAGCAGCCGCAGGCACTGCCTTCTCTATGATGTCATGCAACGTCAAGAGTTGCGGCACGTGGTCACCAGTGTTTCCGCTTCGTCTGTGACCTTGGACGGAGGATGCGGAAATTATTACCCTTTATTCGTATATATATATATACATATATGTACACTGTATGCCAGGAGCACGGTGTCAGTGCGGCTACCATTTCACATTTACGTATGCGGCACGGAGCACAGCGGCTTTGAGACCACACGATTTCCTACGTGACCTCCAATTAATCAGGCTCTCCTACTGCCACCCTCACCCAGGACTGTCCCTATCAGACGGTCTGTAACCGGGTGTTAGTAGATATGTTACGGAGCTCGTACATACGAAAATAGGGTGCCACAGCAGGAAGGGCCGTTTGTGTATGGTGAGGCGACAGCAACGCCTATACCCTTCAACAGCGATACCTGCCTTCAATGCCAGGAAGCGTGTGTTTCTGTGAGGGATTGGCAGCCCACCATACACGTCCGGACAGAAAGCTGTGTGTCAGTTCATACCGTTGGGACAGACAACTCCAGCTTTGATACTGGCGCAGATTTTGGTTTTATCGAGGCGTGGAGGGGGCCGTAGCTCTCGCCGACTGTGGGCGAAATTGCATTGGTCATTGAGCCGGCAGCGGCCTCGAACTGCATGGGGGCAGAGCTGCGTCTTATAGAAAACTGAACGCCGATCCGCAAGGATAGTTGAAGTCAAAGGAATAGACAGGGCTTCTTCTGTTTCGGTAACTTCCCTTCTACCTCCAAGTGTGCTTCCTTTCCCTCGGTGCAGCCCCTCCTCAAGTGGGGGAACCTCTTCAGGCACTCCCCTCTCTCCACTTTCTTCCTTGCTGGGCTCAGAGCGTCCATGCCACTCCGACCAACCGGACTGCTGCCTGGGGATAGATTTGTGCGGCGGCTGAGCAAGTGGGGCTTCCCGGTAAGAAACGGATTCTATTCTTCCCTGTTGCTTTACGCATTGTTGCGCGTCATCTACGAGCTCTTGATTGTCATTTTCCCTCTCCTGTTGTTTCGTCTGCTGCAGCTCTACGTCAGCCTCTTCTGACATGCACTGCGGGAGCTCTTGGCGCCGCGCAGGATCACCTGTTGCCGTGAAAATGGTGGTGGCTTCAGGCCATTGTCGCTCTTGCCCCGTCTCTGACACCATTGAATTGTCTTCACTGCTTTTGCCGGAGGAGGCTGCTGCTGTAGCGACTACTGCACTAACGGCAGTAGGCACATGAGCTGCATTCGCACACGGCTGATACTCAGGCATACCAAAAGCAGCGGCGTCAACAGACGCACCAGCGGACAGACGTCTGTCAGCATCACATGCACGCGAAAGTGGCAAATTTGTAGAATTGACGGCACAGGCGCTATCGAAGGAACTCGGTGTTGGCAATCCAGCCACCGCTTTATATCGCAACAGGTCCGTTTTTTCTTCTATCGTGGAACTATTGAAGGGCCTCATCCCTCGCTCCTGTTCAGTCTGATGCAGCTGGTGTTGCGGCGAGCCCCACACCAGGAGCGGCCATTGCTCTACGTCTCTGCCAGTCAGGTCATTTTCCCTTGCAGCGGCTGCAGCCCCCGCAGCAGCAACGGTCTGGTGCTTCTTATCGTCAGACGCATGAGGCGCAGGGAGAAAAGGAGCCTTAGGGAAACTAGAAGCTCTGGTGCCTTCGGCGCCTGCATGCGTGTGCGAATCTGTTGCCTCGATGCCAGCCGCACGCGAAGCGCTCACGACTGTAAGCCGCGCGTGAAAATCCAGAGCCCTACCATTGACCGAGGTCGCTATAGCCCGCACTGGCGTGGAGGCACACGCATACGAGACGACGTCATCCTCTTCTAGAAGAGAAGCCGTACGAGTCATTCTCTGGCGAGAAGCTTGTGGCTCCTTTTGATCTCCTTGATGCTCTGGACACCAACGTTCTTCTTTAGTAAGCGTGCTGTGCACCGCTGGGCCAGCAAATTCCTCAGGAGTTGCCAGGGAATGGGACAGCTTCTCCTTATTCGTCGCTCTTGGGGCGTGCTTCGCGATTTTTGAGGTTTCTTCTCCCGTGGCAGTCATGGCGGGGCTCGCTGCTTCCGATGTTTCTTGTGTGCTTCCTACTATTGAGGGTTTTTTCTCTCCGTTGCTGCGTCCAAGTTCTAGCTTGGGTGACAACCCTTGCTCACGCTGAGCATCTCCTGCAATATGCTGCAAAGTCAACCGTTGGGCGGAAGCCGGCTGGGGACACCCAATCACTGCCGGTGACGCTAAGGCGACTGATTCATTTTCTCTGTGAAGTGACGTAGAATCATGTGTTGCCTCCAGTTCCACCTTCGCATGTGTTGCCTCCAGTTCCACCTTCGTGTCCTGCGACTGTCTTCGTCGGCCCTCAATCGCCTTCTCATAGCCTCGTAATTTATCCGCTGCGTCATCTGATGTCGGTTCCGTAGCTTCGCCCCTCTCATTTGCTGGCAGTGCTTCTGTTGAGTACCTTGGTGGCCCACCAGATGACAGGGGTGTCTTTTCAAAAGCTTTCGCCGTTGCGTTGTCTGTGCTTTTTTCTTCGTCTGCTGTTGCGGACTTCTCCTGTGCAAACAGAATCCATCTGGTGTCTTCTGCCACACTTCTTTCTTCTTCCGCTTGCTTCTCCGGCTGATGAAGTTGTTGCTGAGCAAAATTCTGATGATAATGATGGAGATGATCCGAATGTGGCTGTGGTTGAGGCGTTGCTCCTGCTTCACTCTGCGATTGGTCGCTTTGTTGTCTTTGTAACGTCCCTGACGCGACACACTTATACCAAGGAGCCCGGTGTGGAGGCTTCCTTTTCTTGGGCTCGCCGGTGGCGCCAGGTGAGCACGCAGAGAACTACTTTCCTTGCGAGAATAGTACTAGCAGAACAAGCATTCGACACTCTCGCAACGGAGGACGGCACTGTTGGCAGGGAAGCTCTACATGCTGTGCGTGGGCCACCTGTTGCTGCTGCTGGTGACTGTCCTCCTGTTGTCACTCGCTGCAGTCCTGCAGCTGCTGGGGGCGGTACTGAAGATCCCATTGATATTTTTGACATCAATTCTTTTGCTGTCAGGGCGGATTCTGCATGTCCGCCCCCCCCACTTCCTTCAGCCACTGTTATGGCATCTCCTTTGTCGGAGGTGGCTCTGCTTGTTGTCGTTTTCTTTGATGGTTTCGTTTCTGTAGAAGTCTGCGGCATTGCTTTGGCCGCAGAGCCGGTTGCTGTTGCAGCTACGTCGCTTTCCGGTGCACATTCTGCCTTCTCCGCACCTGCAGTACTGTGCCCACTAGTAGCCCGCACTCTTCGTACACTCTCTAGAGGCAATGCTTTGCGTGGCTGTGATACTTCATCGGCGACAGGGCGTGCTGTTGCTCCTCGTCCACCTACACTTGCACCTTTCAGTTGTTTGGTGTCCCCCTCGCCCCCTCTGCGGCCTGCCGACAAAGTCGGCCAGTCCGCATCATCCTTCTCAGCCTGTTGCTGCGGCCGCCGGTATTGAAGCCGTCTCTGCTGCGGATCCTGCATTTGCAACATCTTGTAATGTGATTCGTGCTCCTGCTGCCGCTGTCGTTGCTGGTTTCCCTGGTATTGCAAGTCTTGCTTCTCAGCCTTGCTCAACGGCTGCTGAGGATCTCCTTCCGGAGAGGCGAGTGAAAATAAAGTGACTAGCACGCCGTCTGGGTGGCGTTTAGAGTGAGCAGCAGTGGGAGGGCTGCTGCTTCTTCCACGCTTACTTGCTGTGCTTGTACAGAGACTCTCCTTGCTGATGTTGGTGCGGCTTTTTTTCCCCGCTACCACTTGGACTGCCCCCCGCGTGGATACTCCAGCTTGAACTGCTGCCCGCGGTGCTACGGCTATCGTTACGGCTTGTGCCGTGATCTCCGCTCACCACAGCGTTGCGAGGCGCAGACGTAAACGCACAAAAGCAAATACTTAAGCGTCTGACGACTACATGTATAACGTACAAAAACGCTTCTTTTCTGAAGTGCTAGCTGGTCTCACACGAGACTTCTAGATGCTCCCATTGCACGATATGGTCAGCGCACTGAGCAACTATGCTCTGCACAGCTGATACCAGTCTACGAGCATGTTGTACGGAAACTCGCGTCCTGCTGCGGCTCTGCAGTATTTGCTGCCGCCGGCCTTCATGCCGCTCCGTGTGAAGCTAGAGGATGCACTGCATGTCGTTTCCCTTCCAGGATTTTTTCAAAAAGCCTGTCCTCCAGTGTTGTCAACTGCCTACGCGGGATTTTCTTTAAAAACCCCCTTTGTCTCAGACGACATCCAGCTGCTTTTTCGCTGCTGCCATACTTTTCCTACTCCAAAGAAACCTTTATCTCAGCGTCTTTGAGATAAAATGGACTGTATCAAAATTCCACATGTACTTACTTGTGGAATGTCACATACACCATACAGATACGTGCATATGGACCCCTGTTACGGTTGTATATGTTTACGGTTGTATATGTTACACACGTCATAGGCTTTCCATACATCTATACTCCTCTGTGTACAGAGTGCAGTGATGTTGTCTTGCACTGACTGCGTTGAACTATATGTCGTGTGGACCATAGACCATCATATATCGTTTATACAGTGTTTACACCTTGGCAACGCGAACCAGCCAACATGTCAGTAGGCCCTAGGTTTCAACCTTCTGCAAGGTACACCATGCTTGTTGCCGCTTCTCGGGGTTCACTGCCAAAACTCCGTTAGATGCGTTTAACCACGCCGACGCGCTCTTCCAGAGGGAAGAGTAATTCCCTCGGGGCAGTGGCTGAATATCTGTTTCTCATGTATCTTCCTTGTATGTTTCTGCTGATGCGAGTTTCCACTCGAATACCCTGTGTTAAGGGCCGCCCCTCATGCCTCGTTATATATTCTCGCATAAGCAGGTACGCCCACGGAGAAGATTCTTACTACAAGGAGCCAATTTCTAAGTGCATGTCCACGCACCGTTTCCTTTTCGAGACTATCAGCATCAGAAGCACATATACTCTATACATTTGCACGGGCATACATTCGGACAAAAGCCCGTTGAAAAGACAGGACGACGTGCCACCGGAGCATCCCTTTCCTCTCGTTTGTTAACCAAGTTTCCGTCTACACGACTGGAGATACAAGCAAATGGCTGTGGGCATCTTAGGCCTCTGCTTCTTTTGTGTAAACAGAAGTCTCGACGCTCTCCTTGGGGTCCCCCGTTGATACCGCGAGGCCTTTAGCGCTCCCTCCGGCGGACCATCTTTCAATGCGTGGTATTCCCCCGCTGGTGGCTAATATTACCAACCTCTGTGAGCTCTAAAGGCTGCCTGCAAAGGAAGGCTGTTGAGTTGCGCGGTCAGCTGCTCCTTGCGAGTATGCGCTTCTGGCCAACTCCGTTCTCTACTGCTTTGTCTTCCCCTCAGTAAAGCGCTGGTGGAGAATACACGGCACAGCTGGAGAGCCCGAGAGAGGCAGAAAAACTAGATTGAAGTGTGTTTAATGTGCCCGCGCGCCGACGAGTACAGTGAAATCGTTGGTACTGGAAGCATGCAGCAAAGAATGGACTCGTTCTCCCTGAACGAAGACTATCTAGGATCTTGTGCACCTTTGGCTTGTTCAGACGCATGCTGGCTCGCGCACGGTGATACATAGCTTCGACGTCATGAACCTGGAAAAATCACCTTCCTCCTCAGCAAAAGCAACAGCACCAAGTGCACGGAGGCGTACGCGCGCGTATACGGAAAACAGATGCGTGATAGTGTTTCCATAGTCAGACACTCCTATATGCAGGAGCATGGCACCGCCCACGGGCGTTCTACGTACTGGCACAGATGTAGGACTCCTCACAAGCATGCTTTCGCGAGGCACGTTCGTCTTTTTACTCTAAATATGTCGGCTCTAATGCCTGCAGATAGCATGAGTATCGCGTGTCGCGCGGAGGAGAGCTCTGTTTATGCTCGAAAAGAGCCCCTACAGAATTTCTCACGTCCCTTTAGAAGAGGCGCCTTCGACGTGTGGGCAAGCTACATATCACCAAAGCAGGGGACGCCCACACAAAATTTCTGACGTACGAGCTTACCCCAGCTGTAACCCAGATACTCCAGCTGCAAACGGCACCAATCAGCAAACCGGCGGTTTCAAAGGCAGCACAGGAGCCTGATGCTCGTCGTTATACATTTCAAGGCGGATGTTTCACGCATATGCAGGCGCCGTAAATATATATACACACAGACGGAAGACTTCTTCGTGACAGCTTCAACTATGCCCCATCGACTTGCACTGCTAAACGCCCTCGGTAGAACAGCTGTATTTGTGAGTATCATATGAAGGGACCCCGGAGCGACTGCTACGCAAAGGTGGTATGATTTACGAATCAGAGAGGCTGTCCGCAGAGCGAGCTATTCTTCAGTCCCTCCACACAGCACATTCCTGTAGTTGTGCTGAAGGACAGTTGCGGCGCTACATTAGCAACACGGGCGACACAAGAAGAGGACGACTAATTAATTTTATCTGCTACACAAAGCCCGCGTTGCCGCAGGCAGTTTCTCTTGCTAAGAACCTACACTGTAGTGCTGGGATGCTGCTCCAGCAGATTTGTCCGTACATCGAACCATGCACATACGAGGTACAATCATGCGCCCTCTGTTACAGTGTGTGTGTCTTACAACCCCAGGTATACATATTCGAATCTATATAAAATATGTAGTGGACAGGCAGGAACCTCGCCTAGAAGCCATGTGCGCACGTTCATTACGCTGCCTTCTGATTATCACCCAGCCACCATTCGTACTTCCTACGAACACCTGTAGAGAAAATCTCGACTACAAAGGAGACCCCATTGCTCACGAATTCGCCGCGTATGCACATACGACAATAACCATATCGACACAGGCATGTATACAATGTGATTGTTCATACACAAACGCCCATTTCCAACACATACTAATTGTACGATGGGGTCCGCCTTCTGTCACCCCTTTAGAGCAAATTCGCACATGACGACTACCTTGTCAACACGTCCAGGGAGAATTCTTCCCTACAAAACAAACACACACGCACAAAGGCGTGTCTATGCAGACCTCAAGTCTAATTAAATATAGCGCCCCCTTCACTACTCCCGAATGACTGATCAATCAAGTAGTTCACGATCGAAACTCCGGGAGCCTTCGTTTACCGGGTTGCGTTGCTCAAGTCATAAAGTGACTTCAGTGACCTACTGAAGTCCGACACAGCCGCAATGTTTCTGCGACTTGGTCTCTTCCCACAAAGCCGCCTCTGCGCTATTTTACGCGCAACAGGCTACTGTTGTCCTTTCTTTACCCGGCCAGTTCCATAGTCTGACCACAGTAGTTGTATGCAAAGAGAGACCCATATTTGGTCTTCGCCCCGGTCTCCCTCTCTCTCTTCCCCCTCTAGGATGCCTGTCTATGGATTGGTCTGGGGAGATCTGTTTTTACATGTACTCTGATGTGCAGACACACGTACTAGGCACGCACTGATAATAGAGTGTCCTTTGTAATGTATGACCGTGTGCCCATCCCTACACTCGCTTCGAAATAATTGACATCCTCTTTATTGGATGCAAAGCGTCACACGTCCGCCTACTTGCGGACCGCTTTCACTATGTTCCTCCACAGCGGACTCCCCACACATCCACTTAGCTGCGTCGCCTTTCTTTTGAACAGGCCTCACTTTAAGAGCACCAACGCTTTGGTTGCAAGTATTGTCATCTACGTACGCAGCATTGACATAAATCTGGCGTTGTTATACGCCTGTAGTGCTGTACGTATCCTTCTCCGTAGTCATATGCGTCTCCGTCAGCTGCCACAACACGCCACAACACGAACAACTTCTATGTCGTGCTCTACGTCGTCCACCTAATGCGCCACAAATATTAGAAAAGATTCCCTACAATGGCTTCAGCATGGAAGAGCCAGCTAGCTTTCTACGTGCTCTTCTACTTTAGAAGACGTGTAGCTCCTAGAGAGCTTTCCAGCTCTTTTTCATTTGCACTACTGGCGTGGACCCTTACGATTATGCCTCCTACTTGGTAATAAATCAGTTATCGCTCTCCCTCACTTCGGATTAGCCCCACATTCTCACGCGGTATTCAAGGTTTCCATATGCCAGCGAGTACTGGTACCTGCCCCACAAGTAGGAATGCAGTAGCTGCTCCGGCGGTAGTACAACGTCGACGTGCTTGCCACCACCAACACGAGCTCTTCCCTCACTGCTTCGAGCTTACTGCGCCGCCAGACCCAGATGCGGTGCGTTTGCTTGTCCTTTGAATGTTACACAAGTCGCCTCTCTATACGGGCACTAAAGCACAAATACAACGCTGACCCCTGACGAACAACGCTCATTCATGTGTGTCCTTGGCTCACCCCTATACACACAGTATTTTCCTCTACGAACACACGGACAGGTCTCATATACCCCTCTAGCGTGAGACTCGTGGCGTCTCTGTCACGGGAAACCTGTAAATCGCTTCACTGACACGTCTAGCCACTGCCAAAACGCCAAGTAGGTATCAGATGGCTGCGCTAAGAATTCCTGTCCTACTTCACGTGCGTGCGACGACGACGCAAAGGACTCCTCCCTCGTACAAATAAAAAATACATGGGACCCATTTACTTTGAGTACCTGCAGCCGACACGTTTTGGAACCCAGGCCACCTGCTCCCGTGCAGTACGTGCTCTTACTATAAATAAGCTTTATGGCGATAGTGCTTCTTTCGCCTCAGCTCACACTAGCAAGTTCTAGACCCGGTTTTCACACGCATGGACACATTCTTCTTTCATGTGCAGTATTCATGGAGAGACGTGAAATGTCCGTACTTATTATGAAGCAAGCAGAATCGTTGCATACTTCTACGTCACATATGCGCCACAGTGCAAAACAGAGGCCCCTTCTGAGCTGATCCGAGATTTAGTCTTTCTGTCTCCCATATGTATGCACAGGCGTGGCCTGCTGTAGAGGCACGGGAGGCAGGCAGGCGCATACGTAATTCAGCGGTTCACTACTTCCCCCTGCCTACAAGTAAAGTACCTGTCTTGCAGAAGGGAGTTAGTGGTAGCTGACCCATGGCATGAAAGAGCAGGTAATCAGGTCTTACTAGCGTTGACAAATATTCCACATGTGTCCCCCCCAGGTGGCAACGTGCGTCGTTAAAAGGCACCGTTTATTTGAGTCATGCCCATAGTAGTGTAGGGCTTTCACACCGAAAGAAACTCCCCAACACATGCAAAGCAATGCAGCGAACGAAGAAGTTACAGGCACTCTATACATCCTCTTATCAACGCGCGCAGACGTACTCGTCGTGTGACTCACCACATGAAATACGCAGAAAGCTCAACTAAGGTCATAAGGCAAATATGCTGAACTGATTTTACCCGTACACCCTGTCGCTGTGTAAACCTGCGCAGTATCACTGTCATAACCTTCTAATAGTACACGCACCGTCCCCCGTAGGATTTGACTCGAAGCGGTGCCAGCTTGCTGAGAATTGGCGTGGCCCGTAGAGAACAACACCTCGTCATACACACATAAACTAGGGGCTCCATGCAGAACATAATGTACTGCAGAAATCGATAACCTTTAACATGCGAGTAGCAAGAGAATTTATGCTCCTTCAGTATCTACGAGGGAGCTGACGAGCGAGGGCGAGTTGATCTGACCAATAAAACGAAGTGAGCTGCTCGTGGAGCGCTCAACGACGATCTGGCCAGAAATGGCGGCTAGGCGATGAGTGACGACTCGCGGAAGGTAGATTCCACAACGCAAAATGATAAATGAACACGCCCTCCTGCGCAGAAGTCCAAACGAAAAAGCGCGAGGAGGTGAAAGCACAGAGGGAAGCACGTACGGGTATCAATAGGTTGATGTGGAGGAGAGAAGTAAGGGGACAACGATTGCGAAGGCGTTACTAACGACGAAAAGAGCCCCTTACGTAGCATTGGTCTGGTTCAGTGGACTGAAACAAGAATCTGTGCTACATGGAACACCAAGCACCACTACCACTGCGCATCAAATGCACCGAAAGGAGGCTTGCGCTCACAGTTACAGTGTCTAGAGGTGTTTGTTCTCTCAGTCACGCAGTGCGCACATATACATATATATATACGTATATACATGGATATATATATATGCAGAATCCACACATCGCTAGTTCGAGAGCCACTATACTGACGCGTACGAATGTACGTGCACGTGGACAATAAATTTTCTCCGAAGAGACGCACACCGTTGAAGGAGCAGCCCTTACAATAAGCAGATAGCCGGAATACGTTTACGAACGTACCTTGCTTATACGTCCACAGATCTCCTACGCACTGCTCGGAAAGCGGGTTGATACCCCCAGAAGACCAGAAGGGTTTACATAACAGGTGGGCTATCAAGCACGCGTGCGGCCGTCTGGCTGACTTACATGCATACATGCACTGATAAACATGTACAAATGCAGCTGTACACACATAACCAAACGTATTATGTGCGCAGATTCGCGTCGAGTGTAGCACGGGCACTGCATGGCAACCCGGCACTATCCTGCATATCAACGCCACTTTGGCGCACTCAGGACTGTAGTCGTAAAAATATCCAGCTACACGTATAGTAGTGTGCAAATCAGAGCGGGGCTCACAATAAAGCTCGCGCAGTCTCCAATGTAATCTCTTTCAATGGCTAACTGAGTACCCTGTTCCAACGTGCGATACGAAATGTCATTCACAAGTGAACCCCCTGCATCTACGAGGTTGACAGCCTCTTGCACCGATCGATCCCAACAAAATCGACAACGCGGACGCGTGAACACGCATAAGCAGCGTCTACATCTGCCTATCGTGGCTGATGACTCCTCCTCAATATTAGCATATGTAACGTGCCTACGTTCAGTTCTCTGCTTTAATGTTCTCTGGTACTTGCTTCTGTGGGTGGGCGTGATAGGGCGCGAGGGTAGTGTCAGCTAACGCCCGTATGGCCCTTCTCTCCCCGCAGATCTGAACATGTATATCTACGCATGTTGCTTTGAACGATGGTGTCAAACTGAAGATCTCTTAGATTTATAAAGTTCTACCCTGGTCTATGCTAAAATGCAGAACACTCATTCTTTCAATTGCGCAGCACTATTACAGGGATAGGAGGCAAAGGCCATGAAATCCTCGCTGCGACAAGCCTACAAAAGACAGACGGGGATACTATCTTATCCGCGTCTTCTCAGTGAGGCTTGACTTATCTGTTTTGTACAGAGTGCTCCCGGTGCACTTGTACAAACCCTGGTGTAACAAAAGATGTCTCACCACTAAGACGTAGGACATATCAACAGAGGGTGTCTAGGCGAAATCTCGAAAATGTCAACCCACAGCAGGCTGGAAAATGGGCGCAGTATAACATATCCTCGCTATTGGTGCAATTCATTCATTAGTACCACTGTTAGCGTAAGGGTAAACTCCCGCTGTGCACCCTTAGCGGATCCTGATTGTTCACTCGCCGAAGCTGCATACGTGGAGGAACAAACAAATTGCTTTCTGCCCTCCGCAAAAACGAAAACCTATTATGACCGGACAACAACCAGCAGACTGCGCTCTAGAGCTGCAGGGCACTCATGGAACATGTTGCACAGTAGCGCGCAGGTATAGCTAGTGGATGAAGTAAGGCGAAAACACATCTCTTATTTGCCAAGCCCTGAATGGTCATAACTCACCATGCTGTCGCAAGCAAATACTTACACACAGGCATGAACCTAGGACACACACACGCCCAGGCGACGGCGTGCGCCTGAAAGCACCTCAGCCCCCGCACTGGACACCTCTACACACCAGTATGTGCGTCCCCCTGTGGTATCGGCGAGATCTTGTCGATGCGTGCCACACACCCACCGCAGGCCCGTGCATTCCTATGATCTGCTGATTTTAGGAGGCGCGCTTGTGAACCTTGCACGTATAGCTATACAGATATCGTTTTCGGCAGCAGTGAGGCTGGCAGGAAACGATTGGAAGACTTCACAGGTGTTCGCCCTCCGTTCCGAAGTCGGTATACACAGTTATGAACCGCGCTCTGCAATTTACTGCCGTACACCTTCGTGGTTTTACATTTTAAACAATGTGAGATTGACTGCCAGCTTCTTCTAACGCAAGGCGCGCCGATACCATAAAATCACATACATACGTATATATACATATATATCCCTAAATATATGTTTTTGAGGACAACTAGCTTGTGTTGTCACTCGCACGATATTTTGGGGTATTAGGTGTGCCCTTTCAGTGAGTGTTGCACTTTTTTTTTCGAGGCTAACTCCTATTTGTCTAGCTCCCTCGGTTCTAGTAAATTGTTATCGTCAGGGAAAACTGCCTACCCTATGGGAAGACGCCCGCGGACGCATCCGTACCGGCAGAACTCCCACTGATATACACTGGGAGCACAGTGCCTCCGCGCTACTTCAGGCAGATTTACGCGGTCGTGGAGCCAGATGTACATCTATGCTGTCTATCTAGCTAGCTCGAAGCATGCCTTCTAAGCTCACACACGTCGCTCGAAGACATAAGGTTCATTCCTGAGCAGTTCTGCCTTAGCTAGTATAAAGTAGGAGCCAAGGTAGAATTGGGAGCTGTCACATGTTAGACTAAAGCCAAAGCGTCGTAGCGCACAAAACCTCTGCGAGGTAGACATATATCTCCGCGGCTCGATTGCGTTGGAATTACAATAGTGGAAGAGCAGTGCCGCCACCAGAGCAAACAAGCGCCACAGCAGTGCAAGCAAGTCCTTCCGTCAAGGCAGGAGACAGGCAGGTGGACGTTTTCTTCTCTGGTGATCTCCTTGCACGTTTGTTGTGCTGCAGCTTGACTCATCCCTCGGCAGAGAGCGGCCGACTTCAGTTGTGCCGCCGTACGAGCATTGACAGAGAACGCCTTCGGGATGTAAACGCCCCACACGTCGGCAGCTGCGGCTTCAATTATGTAGACACTGGCTGGATGCACGGCGCCCGATATGCGACGCAACAGACGCGGCACGCTGACGTAAGGGTATCAAAGACAAAGCGCTACACCGCACGAACTGTGACGACAGATCCACACGGAGTCCATGTGGACTCCATAAAAACCAAAGAACCGATACTCTCTGCTCCAACATGATTGAATGAAAGCGCGCGCTGCGAAAGACGACGGATGTAACACTGCCATGGGAGCGAGGGGTGTTGTTCTCGATACTGATCTATGAATATCACGATCATCGGCGGCACGAACATCGGTGGCAGACGCAACAGGGGTGTGTGGAGCGGCTACATACCGGTGTATCAGAGCGACTGGAAGAATCTTTTCTCCGCGTTGCCGGCGGGCATCACCCATCAGAGTGTCAGCCTCAAGGCATCCGGCACCTCGGGCATCAGTTCGCTTAAACACGAACTTAGCCGGGTAATGATAATTGACGACCAGCCCACGGCGGCGTCCTCGGGTCACGCTACCATACAAACGAGATCCAGCTTCAGCAGCAAGGAATTTTGCTCAGGGCCCCTTCCACGTGCAGCAACAAGTGCAGCACGGATCCGGCCGCGACGCTGACGCTCGCGCTGCTGTGCTGCTAGCTACTCCGTGCTTCGGGGGACTACCAGGAACGATTCCTCTGCGCGCCTACCGATGCAGCTGCTCCTGCTGTTGGGCTGCTGCCTGTTCTGCTTCCGCCAAGGACACAGCAGCAAGGCTGCACCGCGATGTTTCAATGCTTCTGCGTATTGCTGGTCCTACACAGTGCCCTCCACGATCTCGAAGTAGACAAAATAGTGGCTGCAAAAGCTGTTATTCGCTACAAAGCGCGTGTGGAACGACGTTGTAGACGCCATGCAGTCAAAAATGCAACACGGAGAAACGTAGTCGACTCATACAGCGAGGATCGTTTAGAGTGCTAGTCATTTCTAAAGTTTGCTGTCCATCGCAGCACCACGCGCTGCAGTTGGGACACAGCAATCCGCGGAGGCTAGAACGCCACGAAAACAATTACTGGGATGGACAGTGCCTGACCCATCCCATAAGTGTTGTTGTCAGTGCTGGAGTTGGCGCATATCAAACTATTTGTCGCACCTACAGAGATGGAGGATGGCGTATGCTGATACTGCGGCCTGTTCACGTGAGCCGCGAGTATGCCGGCTAGCTGTAACCCATCCTAAACACAGCAACACCCGTATCAGTGCTGCTGACGTTGTGTTCGTCTGAGAAATAGATTAGGGGTACCGTCGCAACTTCAGATCCATGCACTAACCTCCACGGAGGCACGAAAAAAGTTCAAATTTCTCATCATGCGCACATGTTTGCACTAACTCAAAAGACGGATGACAGAGGTAGTGTGAGAACGCAGAATAAAGATTCTGTAGGCAGCAACCGGCCCCCTGGGCATCAGATCATCACACAAGCAACCACGTCTATACAACCAGCATCTGACACCTGTAACCATCGTCCCCTGCTGCCTGGGTTTGCCCGCCCCGGCCTGGTCTGGCTCGTGTGCCGCAGAATTGTTATGCGCTGATGGTGACTGTCGCCTCTTCAGTTGCTGCTCCCACCGCTGTTCAGGTATCACCACGTGCCGCCGCAGCAGCCCAGCCTTCCATTTCCACTGCTGGTCCAGGTCCTCCACCGCTCCACACAGTGGCTGAGTCCCAGCGGGTGGTGAGTGCGCTAGCGGTGCCCGTAGTTACAGGATAGACACCGTCGTACTGAGTACGCTGGCAGCGCAGCCGAGGTAACACAGGAGAGAGGCCGGCCCTCACATACCCCTTTGAACGAGGAAGTGGATCAGCACACTAAGTGCTGCAGCTGACCCAGCACCTACGCGCGGCGGCAGGGCCTCTCTCAACCTCCACCTGCCTCCCAGGTGGTTAGCTATGCCGCAGCCCTACGCTGCTGACCGGAGACAAGTGAGAGTACGCACCGAAGCAAGTCCTTGTGTCGCAGGTGGTGCACGGCAGACTTCTACACCGTATGATGATGATGGGGGTTCTCTGACCGGGCAAACCGGGAAGTGAAAATCAAGCACTAGCAGCGAAACCTATAGCACTGCACTGTACGGTTTCGGCCTCTCAAGAACACTTGGTGCGGGCCGCAGCACTCG
>NW_026699704.1:0-27118 GCF_030435755.1 Ochotona princeps
TAGAGCCTTTGCATTGAGTTCTATCTGAAAATGGCTGTGGCGCTGAAGTTGCCTGAGAATGTGGAGTTGGTGGCATGTGAAACCCGCATGTGGAGCATTCGTTTGTGTGGGATGCTCACCAAGCTTCATTTCAGTCCTAGGCACTCAAAGGGCACTAAGCATAGAGTGTGAAAACTGAGTTTCCTTGAGAGCTGCTTGGAAGCCTGATGGTGTGTGAAGTTAGTGAGCCAAATGGAGTTGTTCTCCCACAAGAACTACTCGGCTGATTCTTCTTCAATATGCCCTTCACCAACATGCAGTGTTTCCTTGATTGAATTAGCTCTCACACCAATATTTACATCTAGAGGCTTTGCATTGAGGGCTATCTGAAAATGGCTGTGGCGCTGAAGTTGCCTGAGAATGTGGAGTTGGTGGCATGTGGAACCCGCATGTGGAGCATTCGTTTGTGTGGGATGCTCACCAAGTTTCATTTCAATCCAAGGCACACAAAGGGCACTAAGCATAGAGTGTGAAAACTGAGTTTCCTTGAGAGCTGCTTGGAAGCCTGATGGTGTGTGAAGTTAGTGAGCCAAATGGAGTTGTTCTCCCACAAGAACCACTCGGCTGATCCTTCTTCAATATGCCCTTCACCAACATGCAGTGTTTCCTTGATTGAATTAGCTCTCACACCAACATTTGCGTCTAGAGCCTTTGCATTGAGGGCTATCTGAAAACGGCTGTGGCGCTGAAGTTGCCTGTGAATGTGGAGTTGGTGGCATGTGAAACCGCATGTGGAGCATTCGTTTGTGTGGGATGCTCTACCAGGTTCATTCCTAGATAATGCACTCAAAGGGCACTAAGCATAGAGTGTGAAAACTGAGTTTCCTTGAGAGCTGCTTGGAAGCCTGAGGGTGTGTGAAGTTAGTGAGCCAAATGGAGTTGTTCTCCCACAAGAACCACTCGGCTGATCCTTCTTCAATATGCCCTTCACCAACATGCAGTGTTTCCTTGATTCAATTAGCTCTCACACCAATATTTGCGTCTAGAGCCTTTGCATTGAGGGCTATCTGAAAACTGCTGTGGCGCTGAAGTTGCCTGTGAATGTGGAGTTGGTGGCATGTGAAACCCGCATGTGGAGCATTCGTTTGTGTGGGATGCTCTACCAGGTTCATTCCTAGATAATGCACTCAAAGGGCACTAAGCATAGAGTGTGAAAACTGAGTTTCCTTGAGAGCTGCTTGGAAGCCTGATGGTGTGTGAAGTTAGTGAGCCAAATGGAGTTGTTCTCCCACAAGAACCACTCGGCTGATCCTTCTTCAATATGCCCTTCACCAACATGCAGTGTTTCCTTGATTGAATTAGCTCTCACACCAATATTTGCGTCTAGAGCCTTTGCATTGAGGGCTATCTGAAAACGGCTGTGGCGCTGAAGTTGCCTGTGAATGTGGAGTTGGTGGCATGTGAAACCCGCATGTGGAGCATTCGTTTGTGTGGGATGCTCTACCAGGTTCATTCCTAGATAATGCACTCAAAGGGCACTAAGCATAGAGTGTGAAAACTGAGTTTCCTTGAGAGCTGCTTGGAAGCCTGAGGGTGTGTGAAGTTAGTGAGCCAAATGGAGTTGTTCTCCCACAAGAACCACTCG
The DNA here is from genome assembly GCF_030435755.1 of Ochotona princeps. Lineage (NCBI taxonomy): Eukaryota > Metazoa > Chordata > Mammalia > Lagomorpha > Ochotonidae > Ochotona > Ochotona princeps. The sequence goes on from NW_026699704.1 coordinate 1,625, forward strand.
GCTGATCCTTCTTCAATATGCCCTTCACCAACATGCAGTGTTTCCTTGATTGAATTAGCTCTCACACCAATATTTGCGTCTAGAGCCTTTGCATTGAGGGCTATCTGAAAACTGCTGTGGCGCTGAAGTTGCCTGTGAATGTGGAGTTGGTGGCATGTGAAACCGCATGTGGAGCATTCGTTTGTGTGGGATGCTCTACCAGGTTCATTCCTAGATAATGCACTCAAAGGGCACTAAGCATAGAGTGTGAAAACTGAGTTTCCTTGAGAGCTGCTTGGAAGCCTGATGGTGTGTGAAGTTAGTGAGCCAAATGGAGTTGTTCTCCCACAAGAACCACTCGGCTGATCCTTCTTCAATATGCCCTTCACCAACATGCAGTGTTTCCTTGATTGAATTAGCTCTCACACCAATATTTGCGTCTAGAGCCTTTGCATTGAGGGCTATCTGAAAACGGCTGTGGCGCTGAAGTTGCCTGTGAATGTGGAGTTGGTGGCATGTGAAACCCGCATGTGGAGCATTTGTTTGTGTGGGATGCTCTACCAGGTTCATTCCTAGATAATGCACTCAAAGGGCACTAAGCATAGAGTGTGAAAACTGAGTTTCCTTGAGAGCTGCTTGGAAGCCTGATGGTGTGTGAAGTTAGTGAGCCAAATGGAGTTGTTCTCCCACAAGAACCACTCGGCTGATCCTTCTTCAATATGCCCTTCACCAACATGCAGTGTTTCCTTGATTGAATTAGCTCTCACACCAATATTTGCGTCTAGAGCCTTTGCATTGAGGGCTATCTGAAAGCGGCTGGGGCACTGAAGTTGCCTGTGAATGTGGAGTTGGTGGCATGTGAAACCCGCATGTGGAGCATTCGTTTGTGTGGGATGCTCACCAAGCTTCATTTAAATCCAAGGCACACAAAGGGCACTAAGCATAGAGTGTGAAAACTGAGTTTCCTTGAGAGCTGCTTGGAAGCCTGATGGTGTGTGAAGTTAGTGAGCCAAATGGAGTTGTTCTCCCACAAGAACCACTCGGCTGATCCTTCTTCAATATGCCCTTCACCAACATGCAGTGTTTCCTTGATTGAATTAGCTCTCACACCAATATTTGCGTCTAGAGCCTTTGCATTGAGGGCTATCTGAAAACGGCTGTGGCGCTGAAGTTGCCTGTGAATGTGGAGTTGGTGGCATGTGAAACCCGCATGTGGAGCATTCGTTTGTGTGGGATGCTCTACCAGGTTCATTCCTAGATAATGCACTTAAAGGGCACTAGCATAGAGTGTGAAAACTGAGTTTCCTTGAGAGCTGCTTGGAAGCCTGATGGTGTGTGAAGTTAGTGAGCCAAATGGAGTTGTTCTCCCACAAGAAACACTCGGCTGATCCTTCTTCAATATGCCCTTCACCAACATGCAGTGTTTCCTTGATTGAATTAGCTCTCACACCAATATTTGCGTCTAGAGCCTTTGCATTGAGGGCTATCTGAAAATAGCTGTGGCGCTGAAGTTGCCTGTGAATGTGGAGTTGGTGGCATGTGAAACCCGCATGTGGAGCATTCGTTTGTGTGGGATGCTCTACCAGGTTCATTCCTAGATAATGCACTCAAAGGGCACTAAGCATAGAGTGTGAAAACTGAGTTTCCTTGAGAGCTGCTTGGAAGCCTGATGGTGTGTGAAGTTAGTGAGTCAAATGGAGTTGTTCTCCCAAAGAAACACTCGGCTGATCCTTCTTCAATATGCCCTTCACCAACATGCAGTGTTTCCTTGATTGAATTAGCTCTCACACCAATATTTGCGTCTAGAGCCTTTGCATTGAGGGCTATCTGAAAATGGCTGTGGCGCTGAAGTTGCCTGAGAATGTGGAGTTGGTGGCATGTGGAACCCGCATGTGGAGCATTCGTTTGTGTGGGATGCTCACCAAGCTTCATTTCAATCCAAGGCACACAAAGGGCACTAAGCATAGAGTGTGAAAACAGTTTCCTTGAGAGCTGCTTGGAAGCCTGATGGTGTGTGAAGTTAGTGAGCCAAATGGAGTTGTTCTCCCACAAGAACCACTCGGCTGATCCTTCTTCAATATGCCCTTCACCAACATGCAGTGTTTCCTTGATTGAATTAGCTCTCACACCAATATTTACATCTAGAGGCTTTGCATTGAGGGCTATCTGAAAATGGCTGTGGCACTGAAGTTGCCTGTGAATGTGGAGTTGGTGGCATGTGAAACCCGCATGTGGAGCATTCGTTTGTGTGGGATGCTCTACCAAGTTCATTCCTAGATAATGCACTCAAAGGGCACTAGCATAGAGTGTGAAAACTGAGTTTCCTTGAGAGCTGCTTGGAAGCCTGATGGTGTGTGAAGTTAGTGAGCAAAATGGAGTTGTTCTCCCACAAGAACCACTCGGTTGATCCTTCTTCAATATGCCCTTCACCAACATGCAGTGTTTCCTTGATTGAATTAGCTCTCACACCAATATTTACATCTAGAGGCTTTGCATTGAGGGCTATCTGAAAATGGCTGTGGCACTGAAGTTGCCTGAGAATGTGGAGTTGGTGGCATGTGAAACCCGCATGTGGAGCATTCGTTTGTGTGGGATGCTCACCAAGCTTCATTCAATCCAAGGCACAAAAAGGGCACTAAGCATAGAGTGTGAAAACTGAGTTTCCTTGAGAGCTGCTTGGAAGCCTGATGGTGTGTGAAGTTAGTGAGCCAAATGGAGTTGTTCTCCCACAAGGACCACTTGGTTGATCCTTCTTCAATATGCCCTTCACCAACATGCAGTGTTTCCTTGATTGAATTAGCTCTCACACCAATATTTGCGTCTAGAGCCTTTGCATTGAGGGCTATCTGAAAATAGCTGTGGCGCTGAAGTTGCCTGAGAATGTGGAGTTGGTGGCATGTGAAACCCGCATGTGGAGCATTCGTTTGTGTGGGATGCTCTACCAGATTCATTTCAATCCAAGGCACACAAAGGGCACTAAGCATAGAGTGTGAAAACAGTTTCCTTGAGAACTGCTTGGAAGCCTGATGGTGTGTGAAGTTAGTGAGCCAAATGGAGTTGTTCTCCCACAAGAACCACTCGGCTGATCCTTCTTCAATATGCCCTTCAGCAACATGCAGTGTTTCCTTGATTGAATTAGCTCTCACACCAATATTTGCGTCTAGAGCCTTTGCATTGAGGGCTATCTGAAAATGGCTGTGGCGCTGAAGTTGCCTGTGAACGTGGAGTTGGTGGCATGTGAAACCCGCATGTGGAGCATTCGTTTGTGTGGGATGCTCTACTAGATTCATTCCTAGATAATGCGCTCAAAGTGCACTAATCATAGAGTGTGAAAACTGAGTTTCCTTGAGAGCTGCTTGGAAGCCTGATGGTGTGTGAAGTTAGTGAGCCAAATGGAGTTGTTCTCCCACAAGAACCACTCGGCTGATCCTTCTTCAATATGCCCTTCACCAACATGCAGTGTTTCCTTGATTGAATTAGCTCTCACACCAATATTTGCGTCTAGAGCCTTTGCATTGAGGGCTATCTGAAAATGGCTGTGGCGCTGAAGTTGCCTGTGAATGTGGAGTTGGTGGCATGTGAAACCCGCATGTGGAGCATTCGTTTGTGTGGGATGCTCTACCAGGTTCATTCCTAGATAATGCACTCAAAGGGCACTAAGCATAGAGTGTGAAAACTGAGTTTCCTTGAGAGCTGCTTGGAAGCCTGATGGTGTGTGAAGTTAGTGAGCCAAATGGAGTTGTTCTCCCACAAGAACCACTCGGCTGATCCTTCTTCAATATGCCCTTCACCAACATGCAGTGTTTCCTTGATTGAATTAGCTCTCACACCAATATTTGCGTCTAGAGCCTTTGCATTGAGTTCTATCTGAAAATGGCTGTGGCGCTGAAGTTGCCTGAGAATGTGGAGTTGGTGGCATGTGAAACCCGCATGTGGAGCATTCGTTTGTGTGGGATGCTCACCAAGCTTCATTTCAGTCCTAGGCACTCAAAGGGCACTAAGCATAGAGTGTGAAAACTGAGTTTCCTTGAGAGCTGCTTGGAAGCCTGATGGTGTGTGAAGTTAGTGAGCCAAATGGAGTTGTTCTCCCACAAGAACTACTCGGCTGATTCTTCTTCAATATGCCCTTCACCAACATGCAGTGTTTCCTTGATTGAATTAGCTCTCACACCAATATTTACATCTAGAGGCTTTGCATTGAGGGCTATCTGAAAATGGCTGTGGCGCTGAAGTTGCCTGAGAATGTGGAGTTGGTGGCATGTGGAACCCGCATGTGGAGCATTCGTTTGTGTGGGATGCTCACCAAGTTTCATTTCAATCCAAGGCACACAAAGGGCACTAAGCATAGAGTGTGAAAACTGAGTTTCCTTGAGAGCTGCTTGGAAGCCTGATGGTGTGTGAAGTTAGTGAGCCAAATGGAGTTGTTCTCCCACAAGAACCACTCGGCTGATCCTTCTTCAATATGCCCTTCACCAACATGCAGTGTTTCCTTGATTGAATTAGCTCTCACACCAATATTTGCGTCTAGAGCCTTTGCATTGAGGGCTATCTGAAAACGGCTGTGGCGCTGAAGTTGCCTGTGAATGTGGAGTTGGTGGCATGTGAAACCCGCATGTGGAGCATTCGTTTGTGTGGGATGCTCTACCAGGTTCATTCCTAGATAATGCACTCAAAGGGCACTAAGCATAGAGTGTGAAAACTGAGTTTCCTTGAGAGCTGCTTGGAAGCCTGAGGGTGTGTGAAGTTAGTGAGCCAAATGGAGTTGTTCTCCCACAAGAACCACTCGGCTGATCCTTCTTCAATATGCCCTTCACCAACATGCAGTGTTTCCTTGATTGAATTAGCTCTCACACCAATATTTGCGTCTAGAGCCTTTGCATTGAGGGCTATCTGAAAACTGCTGTGGCGCTGAAGTTGCCTGTGAATGTGGAGTTGGTGGCATGTGAAACCCGCATGTGGAGCATTCGTTTGTGTGGGATGCTCTACCAGGTTCATTCCTAGATAATGCACTCAAAGGGCACTAAGCATAGAGTGTGAAAACTGAGTTTCCTTGAGAGCTGCTTGGAAGCCTGATGGTGTGTGAAGTTAGTGAGACAAATGGAGTTGTTCTCCCACAAGTTACCACTCGGCTGATCCTTCTTCAATTATGCCCTTCACCAACATGCAGTGTTTCCTTGATTGAATTAGCTCTCACACCAATATTTGCGTCTAGAGCCTTTGCATTGAGGGCTATCTGAAAGCGGCTGTGGCGCTGAAGTTGCCTGTGAATGTGGAGTTGGTGGCATGTGAAACCCGCATGTGGAAGCATTCGTTTGTGTGGGATGCTCTACCAGGTTCATTCCTAGATAATGCACTCAAAGGGCACTAAGCATAGAGTGTGAAAACTGAGTTTCCTTGAGAGCTGCTTGGAAGCCTGATGGTGTGTGAAGTTAGTGAGCCAAATGGAGTTGTTCTCGCACAAGGATCACTTGGTTGATCCTTCTTCAATCTGCCCTTCACCAACATGCAGTGTTTCCTTGATTGAATTAGCTCTCACACCAATATTTGCGTCTAGAGCCTTTGCATTGAGGGCTATCTGAAAATGGCTGTGGCGCTGAAGTTGCCTGAGAATGTGGAGTTGGTGGCATGTGGAACCCGCATGTGGAGCATTCGTTTGTGTGGGATGCTCACCAAGATTCATTACAGTCCTAGGCACTCAAAGGGCACTAAGCATAGAGTGTGAAAACTGAGTTTCCTTGAGAGCTGCTTGGAAGCCTGATGGTGTGTGAAGTTAGTGAGCCAAATGGAGTTGTTCTCCCACAAGAACTACTCTGCTGATTCTTCTTCAATATGCCCTTCACCAACATGCAGTGTTTCCTTGATTGAATTAACTCTCACACCAATATTTGCGTCTAGAGGCTTTGCATTGAGGGCTATCTGAAAACGGCTGTGGCGCTGAAGTTACCTGTGAATGTGGAGTTGGTGGCATGTGGAACCCGCATGTGGAGCATTCGTTTGTGTGGGATGCTCTACCAGGTTTATTCCTAGATAATGTAGTGAAAGGGCACTAAGCATAGAGTGTGAAAACTGAGTTTCCTTGAGAGCTGCTTGGAAGCCTGATGGTGTGTGAGGTTAGTGAGCCAAATGGAGTTGTTCTCCCACAAGAACTACTCGGTTGATCCTTCTTCAATATGCCCTTCACCAACATGCAGTGTTTCCTTGGTTGAATTAGCTCTCACACCAATATTTACATCTAGAGGCTTTGCATTGAGGGCTATCTGAAAATGGCTGTGGCACTGAAGTTGCCTGAGCATGTGGAGTTGGTGGCATGTGGAACCCGCATGTGGAGCATTCGTCTGTGTGGGATGCTCACCAAGCTTCATTTCAATCCAAGGCACAAAAAGGGCACTAAGCATAGAGTGTGAAAACTGAGTTTCCTTGAGAGCTGCTTGGAAGCCTGAGGGTGTGTGAAGTTAGTGAGCCAAATGGAGTTGTTCTCCTACAAGAACCACTCGGCTGATCCTTCTTCAATATGCCCTTAACCAACATGCAGTGTTTCCTTGATTGAATTAGCTCTCACACCAATATTTGCGTCTAGAGCCTTTGCATTGAGGGCTATCGGAAAATGGCTGTGGCGCTGAAGTTGCCTGTGAATGTGGAGTTGGTGGCATGTGAAACCCGCATGTGGAGCATTCGTTTGTGTGGGATGCTCTACTAGATTCATTCCTACATAATGCACTCAAAGGGCACTAAGCATAGAGTGTGAAAACTGAGTTTCCTTGAGAGCTGCTTGGAAGCCTGATGGTGTGTGAAGTAAGTGAGCCAAATGGAGTTGTTCTCCCACAAGAACCACTCGGCTGATCCTTCTTCAATATGCCCTTCACCAACATGCAGTGTTTCCTTGATTGAATTAGCTCTCACACCAATATTTGCGTCTAGAGCCTTTGCATTGAGGGCTATCTGAAAACACCTGTGGCGCTGAAGTTGCCTGAGAATGTGGAGTTGGTGGCATGTGGAACCCGCATATGAGGCATTCGTTTGTGTGGAATGCTCACCAAAATTCATTTCAGTCCTAGGCACTCAAAGGGCACTAAGCATAGAGTGTGAAAACTGAGTTTCCTTGAGAGCTGCTTGGAAGCCTGATGGTGTGTGAAGTTAGTGAGCCAAATGGAGTTGTTCTCCCACAAGAACTTGTCGGCTGATTATTCTTTAATATGCCCTTCAGCAACATGCAGTGTTTCCTTGATTGTATTAGCTCTCACACCAATATTTGCGTCTAGAGCCTTTGCATTGAGGGCTATCTGAAAGCGGCTGTGGCGCTGAAGTTGCCTGTGCATGTGGAGTTGGTGGCATGTGAAACCCGCATGTGGAGCATTCGTTTGTGTGGGATGCTCTACCAGGTTCATTCCTAGATAATGCACTCAAAGGGCACTAAGCATAGAGTGTGAAAACTGAGTTTCCTTGAGAGCTGCTTGGAAGCCTGATGGTGTGTGAAGTTAGTGAGCCAAATGGAGTTGTTCTCCCACAAGAACCACTCGGCTGATCCTTCTTCAATATGCCCTTCACCAACATGCAGTGTTTCCTTGATTGAATTAGCTCTCACACCAATATTTGCGTCTAGAGCCTTTGCATTGAGGGCTATCTGAAAACGGCTGTGGCGCTGAAGTTGCCTGTGAATGTGGAGTTGGTGGCATGTGAAACCCGCATGTGGAGCATTCGTTTGTGTGGGATGCTCTACCAGGTTCATTCCTAGATAATGCACTCAAAGTGCACTAAGCATAGAGTGTGAAAACTGAGTTTCCTTGAGAGCTGCTTGGAAACCTGATGGTGTGTGAAGTTAGTGAGCCAAATGGAGTTGTTCCCCCACAAGAACCACTCGGCTGATCCTTCTTCAATATGCCCTTCACCAACATGCAGTGTTTCCTTGATTGAATTAGCTCTCACACCAATATTTGCGTCTAGAGCCTTTGCATTGAGGGCTATCTGAAAATGGCTGTGGCGCTGAAGTTGCCTGTGAACGTGGAGTTGGTGGCATGTGAAACCCGCATGTGGAGCATTCGTTTGTGTGGGATGCTCTACTAGATTCATTCCTAGATAATGCGCTCAAAGTGCACTAATCATAGAGTGTGAAAACTGAGTTTCCTTGAGAGCTGCTTGGAAGCCTGATGGTGTGTGAAGTTAGTGAGCCAAATGGAGTTGTTCTCCCACAAGAACCACTCGGCTGATCCTTCTTCAATATGCCCTTCACCAACATGCAGTGTTTCCTTGATTGAATTAGCTCTCACACCAATATTTGCGTCTAGAGCCTTTGCATTGAGGGCTATCTGAAAATGGCTGTGGCGCTGAAGTTGCCTGTGAATGTGGAGTTGGTGGCATGTGAAACCCGCATGTGGAGCATTCGTTTGTGTGGGATGCTCTACCAGGTTCATTCCTAGATAATGCACTCAAAGGGCACTAAGCATAGAGTGTGAAAACTGAGTTTCCTTGAGAGCTGCTTGGAAGCCTGATGGTGTGTGAAGTTAGTGAGCCAAATGGAGTTGTTCTCCCACAAGAACCACTCGGCTGATCCTTCTTCAATATGCCCTTCACCAACATGCAGTGTTTCCTTGATTGAATTAGCTCTCACACCAATATTTGCGTCTAGAGCCTTTGCATTGAGTTCTATCTGAAAATGGCTGTGGCGCTGAAGTTGCCTGAGAATGTGGAGTTGGTGGCATGTGAAACCCGCATGTGGAGCATTCGTTTGTGTGGGATGCTCACCAAGCTTCATTTCAGTCCTAGGCACTCAAAGGGCACTAAGCATAGAGTGTGAAAACTGAGTTTCCTTGAGAGCTGCTTGGAAGCCTGATGGTGTGTGAAGTTAGTGAGCCAAATGGAGTTGTTCTCCCACAAGAACTACTCGGCTGATTCTTCTTCAATATGCCCTTCACCAACATGCAGTGTTTCCTTGATTGAATTAGCTCTCACACCAATATTTACATCTAGAGGCTTTGCATTGAGGGCTATCTGAAAATGGCTGTATCGCTGAAGTTGCCTGAGAATGTGGAGTTGGTGGCATGTGGAACCCGCATGTGGAGCATTCGTTTGTGTGGGATGCTCACCAAGTTTCATTTCAATCCAAGGCACACAAAGGGCACTAAGCATAGAGTGTGAAAACTGAGTTTCCTTGAGAGCTGCTTGGAAGCCTGATGGTGTGTGAAGTTAGTGAGCCAAATGGAGTTGTTCTCCCACAAGAACCACTCGGCTGATCCTTCTTCAATATGCCCTTCACCAACATGCAGTGTTTCCTTGATTGAATTAGCTCTCACACCAATATTTGCGTCTAGAGCCTTTGCATTGAGGGCTATCTGAAAACGGCTGTGGCGCTGAAGTTGCCTGTGAATGTGGAGTTGGTGGCATGTGAAACCCGCATGTGGAGCATTCGTTTGTGTGGGATGCTCTACCAGGTTCATTCCTAGATAATGCACTCAAAGGGCACTAAGCATAGAGTGTGAAAACTGAGTTTCCTTGAGAGCTGCTTGGAAGCCTGAGGGTGTGTGAAGTTAGTGAGCCAAATGGAGTTGTTCTCCCACAAGAACCACTCGGCTGATCCTTCTTCAATATGCCCTTCACCAACATGCAGTGTTTCCTTGATTGAATTAGCTCTCACACCAATATTTGCGTCTAGAGCCTTTGCATTGAGGGCTATCTGAAAACTGCTGTGGCGCTGAAGTTGCCTGTGAATGTGGAGTTGGTGGCATGTGAAACCCGCATGTGGAGCATTCGTTTGTGTGGGATGCTCTACCAGGTTCATTCCTAGATAATGCACTCAAAGGGCACTAAGCATAGAGTGTGAAAACTGAGTTTCCTTGAGAGCTGCTTGGAAGCCTGATGGTGTGTGAAGTTAGTGAGCCAAATGGAGTTGTTCTCCCACAAGTACCACTCGGCTGATCCTTCTTCAATATGCCCTTCACCAACATGCAGTGTTTCCTTGATTGAATTAGCTCTCACACCAATATTTGCGTCTAGAGCCTTTGCATTGAGGGCTATCTGAAAATGGCTGTGGCACTGAATTTGCCTGTGAATGTGGAGTTGGTGGCATGTGAAACCCGCATTTGGAGCATTCGTTTGTGTGGGATGCTCACCAAGATTCATTTCAGTCCTAGGCACTCAAAGGGCACTAAGCATAGATTGTGAAAACTGAGTTTCCTTGAGAGCTGCTTGGAAGCCTGATGGTGTGTGAAGTTAGTGAGCCAAATGGAGTTGTTCTCCCACAAGAACCACTCGGCTGATCCTTCTTCAATATGCCCTTCACCAACATGCAGTGTTTCCTTGATTGAATTAGCTCTCACACCAATATTTGCGTCTAGAGCCTTTGCATTGAGGGCTATCTGAAAGCGGCTGTGGCGCTGAAGTTGCCTGTGAATGTGGAGTTGGTGGCATGTGAAACCCGCATGTGGAGCATTCGTTTGTGTGGGATGCTCTACCAGGTTCATTCCTAGATAATGCACTCAAAGGGCACTAAGCATAGAGTGTGAAAACTGAGTTTCCTTGAGAGCTGCTTGGAAGCCTGATGGTGTGTGAAGTTAGTGAGCCAAATGGAGTTGTTCTCGCACAAGGATCACTTGGTTGATCCTTCTTCAATCTGCCCTTCACCAACATGCAGTGTTTCCTTGATTGAATTAGCTCTCACACCAATATTTGCGTCTAGAGCCTTTGCATTGAGGGCTATCTGAAAATGGCTGTGGCGCTGAAGTTGCCTGAGAATGTGGAGTTGGTGGCATGTGGAACCCGCATGTGGAGCATTCGTTTGTGTGGGATGCTCACCAAGATTCATTACAGTCCTAGGCACTCAAAGGGCACTAAGCATAGAGTGTGAAAACTGAGTTTCCTTGAGAGCTGCTTGGAAGCCTGATGGTGTGTGAAGTTAGTGAGCCAAATGGAGTTGTTCTCCCACAAGAACTACTCTGCTGATTCTTCTTCAATATGCCCTTCACCAACATGCAGTGTTTCCTTGATTGAATTAGCTCTCACACCAATATTTGCGTCTAGAGGCTTTGCATTGAGGTCTATCTGAAAACGGCTGTGGCGCTGAAGTTACCTGTGAATGTGGAGTTGGTGGCATGTGGAACCCGCATGTGGAGCATTCGTTTGTGTGGGATGCTCTACCAGGTTTATTCCTAGATAATGTAGTGAAAGGGCACTAAGCATAGAGTGTGAAAACTGAGTTTCCTTGAGAGCTGCTTGGAAGCCTGATGGTGTGTGAGGTTAGTGAGCCAAATGGAGTTGTTCTCCCACAAGAACTACTCGGTTGATCCTTCTTCAATATGCCCTTCACCAACATGCAGTGTTTCCTTGGTTGAATTAGCTCTCACACCAATATTTACATCTAGAGGCTTTGCATTGAGGGCTATCTGAAAATGGCTGTGGCACTGAAGTTGCCTGAGCATGTGGAGTTGGTGGCATGTGGAACCCGCATGTGGAGCATTCGTCTGTGTGGGATGCTCACCAAGCTTCATTTCAATCCAAGGCACAAAAAGGGCACTAAGCATAGAGTGTGAAAACTGAGTTTCCTTGAGAGCTGCTTGGAAGCCTGAGGGTGTGTGAAGTTAGTGAGCCAAATGGAGTTGTTCTCCCACAAGAACCACTCGGCTGATCCTTCTTCAATATGCCCTTAACCAACATGCAGTGTTTCCTTGATTGAATTAGCTCTCACACCAATATTTGCGTCTAGAGCCTTTGCATTGAGGGCTATCTGAAAATGGCTGTGGCGCTGAAGTTGCCTGTGAATGTGGAGTTGGTGGCATGTGAAACCCGCATGTGGAGCATTCGTTTGTGTGGGATGCTCTACTAGATTCATTCCTACATAATGCACTCAAAGGGCACTAAGCATAGAGTGTGAAAACTGAGTTTCCCTGAGAGCTGCTTGGAAGCCTGATGGTGTGTGAAGTAAGTGAGCCAAATGGAGTTGTTCTCCCACAAGAACCACTCGGCTGATCCTTCTTCAATATGCCCTTCACCAACATGCAGTGTTTCCTTGATTGAATTAGCTCTCACACCAATATTTGCGTCTAGAGCCTTTGCATTGAGGGCTATCTGAAAACACCTGTGGCGCTGAAGTTGCCTGAGAATGTGGAGTTGGTGGCATGTGGAACCCGCATATGAGGCATTCGTTTGTGTGGAATGCTCACCAAAATTCATTTCAGTCCTAGGCACTCAAAGGGCACTAAGCATAGAGTGTGAAAACTGAGTTTCCTTGAGAGCTGCTTGGAAGCCTGATGGTGTGTGAAGTTAGTGAGCCAAATGGAGTTGTTCTCCCACAAGAACTTGTCGGCTGATTATTCTTTAATATGCCCTTCAGCAACATGCAGTGTTTCCTTGATTGTATTAGCTCTCACACCAATATTTGCGTCTAGAGCCTTTGCATTGAGGGCTATCTGAAAGCGGCTGTGGCGCTGAAGTTGCCTGTGCATGTGGAGTTGGTGGCATGTGAAACCCGCATGTGGAGCATTCGTTTGTGTGGGATGCTCTACCAGGTTCATTCCTAGATAATGCACTCAAAGGGCACTATGCATAGAGTGTGAAAACTGAGTTTCCTTGAGAGCTGCTTGGAAGCCTGATGGTGTGTGAAGTTAGTGAGCCAAATGGAGTTGTTCTCCCACAAGAACCACTCGGCTGATCCTTCTTCAATATGCCCTTCACCAACATGCAGTGTTTCCTTGATTGAATTAGCTCTCACACCAATATTTGCGTCTAGAGCCTTTGCATTGAGGGCTATCTGAAAACGGCTGTGGCGCTGAAGTTGCCTGTGAATGTGGAGTTGGTGGCATGTGAAACCCGCATGTGGAGCATTCGTTTGTGTGGGATGCTCTACCAGGTTCATTCCTAGATAATGCACTCAAAGTGCACTAAGCATAGAGTGTGAAAACTGAGTTTCCTTGAGAGCTGCTTGGAAACCTGATGGTGTGTGAAGTTAGTGAGCCAAATGGAGTTGTTCCCCCACAAGAACCACTCGGCTGATCCTTCTTCAATATGCCCTTCACCAACATGCAGTGTTTCCTTGATTGAATTAGCTCTCACACCAATATTTGCGTCTAGAGCCTTTGCATTGAGGGCTATCTGAAAGCGGCTGTGGCGCTGAAGTTGCCTGTGAATGTGGAGTTGGTGGCATGTGAAACCCGCATGTGGAGCATTCGTTTGTGTGGGATGCTCTACCAGGTTCATTCCTAGATAATGCACTCAAAGGGCACTAAGCATAGAGTGTGAAAACTGAGTTTCCTTGAGAGCTGCTTGGAAGCCTGATGGTGTGTGAAGTTAGTGAGCCAAATGGAGTTGTTCTCCCACAAGAACCACTCGGCTGATCCTTCTTCAATATGCCCTTCACCAACATGCAGTGTTTCCTTCATTGAATTAGCTCTCACACCAATATTTGCGTCTAGAGCCTTTGCATTGAGGGCTATCTGACAACGGCTGTGGCGCTGAAGTTGCCTGTGAATGTGGAGTTGGTGGCATGTGAAACCCGCATGTGGAGCATTCGTTTGTGTGGGATGCTCTACCAGGTTCATTCCTAGATAATGCACTCAAAGGGCACTAAGCATAGAGTGTGAAAACTGAGTTTCCTTGAGAGCTGCTTGGAAGCCTGATGGTGTGTGAAGTTAGTGAGCCAAATGGAGTTGTTCTCCCACAAGAACCACTCGGCTGATCCTTCTTCAATATGCCCTTCACCAACATGCAGTGTTTCCTTGATTGAATTAGCTCTCACACCAATATTTGCGTCTAGAGCCTTTGCATTGAGGGCTATCTGAAAACTGCTGTGGCGCTGAAGTTGCCTGTGAATGTGGAGTTGGTGGCATGTGAAACCCGCATGTGGAGCATTCGTTTGTGTGGGATGCTCTACTAGATTCATTCCTAGATAATGCGCTCAAAGTGCACTAAGCATAGAGTGTGAAAACTGAGTTTCCTTGAGAGCTGCTTGGAAGCCTGATGGTGTGTGAAGTTAGTGAGCCAAATGGAGTTGTTCTCCCACAAGAACCACTCGGCTGATCCTTCTTCAATATGCCCTTCACCAACATGCAGTGTTTCCTTGATTGAATTAGCTCTCACACCAATATTTGCGTCTAGAGCCTTTGCATTGAGGGCTATCTGAAAACGGCTGTGGCGCTGAATTTGCCTGTGAATGTGGAGTTGGTGGCATGTGGAACCCGCATGTGGAGCATTCGTTTGTGTGGGATGCTCACCAAGATTCATTTCAGTCCTCGACACTCAAAGGGCACTAGCATAGAGTGTGAAAACTGAGTTTCCTTGAGAACTGCTTGGAAGCCTGATGGTGTGTGAAGTTAGTGAGCCAAATGGAGTTGTTCTCCCACAAGAACCACTCGGCTGATCCTTCTTCAATATGCCCTTCACCAACATGCAGTGTTTCCTTGATTGAATTAGCTCTCAAACCAATATTTGCGTCTAGAGCCTTTGCATTGAGGGCTATCTGAAAGCGGCTGTGGCGCTGAAGTTGCCTGTGAATGTGGAGTTGGTGGCATGTGAAACCCGCATGTGGAGCATTTGTTTGTGTGGGATGCTCTACCAGGTTCATTCCTAGATAATGCAGTGAAAGGGCACTAAGCATAGAGTGTCAAAACTGAGTTTCCTTGAAAGCTGCTTGGAAGCCTGATGGTGTGTGAAGTTAGTGAGCCAAATGGAGTTGTTCTCCCACAAGAACCACTCGGCTGATCCTTCTTCAATATGCCCTTCACCAACATGCAGTGTTTCCTTGATTGAATTAGCTCTCACACCAATATTTGCGTCTAGAGCCTTTGCATTGAGGGCTATCTGAAAATGGCTGTGGCGCTGAAGTTGCCTGTGAATGTGGAGTTGGTGGCATGTGGAACCCGCATATGAGGCATTCGTTTGTGTGGGATGCTCACCAAGATTCATTTCAGTCCTAGGCACTCAAAGGGCACTAAGCATAGAGTGTGAAAACTGAGTTTCCTTGAGAGCTGTTTGGAAGCCTGATGGTGTGTGAAGTTAGTGAGCCAAATGGAGTTGTTCTCCCACAAGAACCACTCGGCTGATCCTTCTTCAATATGCCCTTCACCAACATGCAGTGTTTCCTTGATTGAATTAGCTCTCACACCAATATTTGCGTCTAGAGCCTTTGCATTGAGGGCTATCTGAAAACACCTGTGGCACTGAAGTTGCCTGAGAATGTGGAGTTGGTGGCATGTGGAACCCGCATGTGGAGCATTCGTTTGTGTGGGATGCTCACCAAGCTTCATTTCAATCCAAGGCACTCAAAGGGCACTAAGCATAGAGTGTGAAAACTGAGTTTCCTTGAGAGCTGCTTGGAAGCCTGATGGTGTCTGAAGTTAGTGAGCCAAATGGAGTTGTTCTCCCACAAGAACCACTCGGCTTATCCTTCTTCAATATGCCCTTAACCAACATGCAGTGTTTCCTTGATTGAATTAGCTCTCACACCAATATTTGCGTCTAGAGCCTTTGCATTGAGGGCTATCTGAAAACGGCTGTGGCGCTGAAGTTGCCTGTGAATGTGGAGTTGGTGGCATGTGGAACCCGCATCTGGAGCATTCGTTTGTGTGGGATGCTCTACCAGGTTCATTCCTAGATAATGCACTCAAAGGGCACTAAGCATAGAGTGTGAAAACTGAGTTTCCTTGAGAGCTGCTTGGAAGCCTGATGGTGTGTGAAGTTAGTGAGCCAAATGGAGTTGTTCTCCCACAAGAACCACTCGGCTGATCCTTCTTCAATATGCCCTTCACCAACATGCAGTGTTTCCTTCATTGAATTAGCTCTCACACCAATATTTGCGTCTAGAGCCTTTGCATTGAGGGCTATCTGAAAACGGCTGTGGCGCTGAAGTTGCCTGTGAATGTGGAGTTGGTGGCATGTGAAACCCGCATGTGGAGCATTCGTTTGTGTGGGATGCTCTACCAGGTTCATTCCTAGATAATGCACTCAAAGGGCACTAAGCATAGAGTGTGAAAACTGAGTTTCCTTGAGAGCTGCTTGGAAGCCTGATGGTGTCTGAAGTTAGTGAGCCAAATGGAGTTGTTCTCCCACAAGAACCACTCGGCTGATCCTTCTTCAATATGCCCTTCACCAACATGCAGTGTTTCCTTGATTGAATTAGCTCTCACACCAATATTTGCGTCTAGAGCCTTTGCATTGAGGGCTATCTGAAAACTGCTGTGGCGCTGAAGTTGCCTGTGAATGTGGAGTTGGTGGCATGTGAAACCCGCATGTGGAGCATTCGTTTGTGTGGGATGCTCTACTAGATTCATTCCTAGATAATGCGCTCAAAGTGCACTAAGCATAGAGTGTGAAAACTGAGTTTCCTTGAGAGCTGCTTGGAAGCCTGATGGTGTGTGAAGTTAGTGAGCCAAATGGAGTTGTTCTCCCACAAGAACCACTCGGCTGATCCTTCTTCAATATGCCCTTCACCAACATGCAGTGTTTCCTTGATTGAATTAGCTCTCACACCAATATTTGCGTCTAGAGCCTTTGCATTGAGGGCTATCTGAAAACGGCTGTGGCGCTGAATTTGCCTGTGAATGTGGAGTTGGTGGCATGTGGAACCCGCATGTGGAGCATTCGTTTGTGTGGGATGCTCTACCAAGATTCATTTCAGTCCTCGACACTCAAAGGGCACTAAGCATAGAGTGTGAAAACTGAGTTTCCTTGAGAACTGCTTGGAAGCCTGATGGTGTGTGAAGTTAGTGAGCCAAATGGAGTTGTTCTCCCACAAGAACCACTAGGCTGATCCTTCTTCAATATGCCCTTCACCAACATGCAGTGTTTCCTTGATTGAATTAGCTCTCAAACCAATATTTGCGTCTAGAGCCTTTGCATTGAGGGCTATCTGAAAGCGGCTGTGGCGCTGAAGTTGCCTGTGAATGTGGAGTTGGTGGCATGTGAAATCCGCATGTGGAGCATTTGTTTGTGTGGGATGCTCTACCAGTTCATTCCTAGATAATGCAGTGAAAGGGCACTAAGCATAGAGTGTGAAAACTGAGTTTCCTTGAAAGCTGCTTGGAAGCCTGATGGTGTGTGAAGTTAGTGAGCCAAATGGAGTTGTCTCTCCCACAAGAACCACTCGGCTGATCCTTCTTCAATATGCCCTTCACCAACATGCAGTGTTTCCTTGATTGAATTAGCTCTCACACCAATATTTGCGTCTAGAGCCTTTGCATTGAGGGCTATCTGAAAATGGCTGTGGCGCTGAAGTTGCCTGTGAATGTGGAGTTGGTGGCATGTGGAACCCGCATATGAGGCATTCGTTTGTGTGGGATGCTCACATTAGATTACCAAGATTCATTTCAGTCCTAGGCACTCAAAGGGCCACTAAGCATAGAGTGTGAAAACTGAGTTTCCTTGAGAGCTGTTTGGAAGCCTGATGGTGTGTGAAGTTAGTGAGCCAAATGGAGTTGTTCTCCCACAAGAACCACTCGGCTGATCCTTCTTCAATATGCCCTTCACCAACATGCAGTGTTTCCTTGATTGAATTAGCTCTCACACCAATATTTGCGTCTAGAGCCTTTGCATTGAGGGCTATCTGAAAACACCTGTGGCACTGAAGTTGCCTGAGAATGTGGAGTTGGTGGCATGTGGAACCCGCATATGAGGCATTCGTTTTTGTGTGGATGCTCACCAAGCTTCATTTCAATCCAAGGCACTCAAAGGGCACTAAGCATAGAGTGTGAAAACTGAGTTTCCTTGAGAGCTGCTTGGAAGCCTGATGGTGTCTGAAGTTAGTGAGCCAAATGGAGTTGTTCTCCCACAAGAACCACTCGGCTTATCCTTCTTCAATATGCCCTTAACCAACATGCAGTGTTTCCTTGATTGAATTAGCTCTCACACCAATATTTGCGTCTAGAGCCTTTGCATTGAGGGCTATCTGAAAACGGCTGTGGCGCTGAAGTTGCCTGTGAATGTGGAGTTGGTGGCATGTGAAACCCGCATGTGGAGCATTCGTTTGTGTGGGATGCTCTACCAGGTTCATTCCTAGATAATGCACTCAAAGTTCACTAAGCATAGAGTGTGAAAACTGAGTTTCCTTGAGAGCTGCTTGGAAGCCTGATGGTGTGTGAAGTTAGTGAGCCAAATGGAGTTGTTCTCGCACAAGGATCACTTGGTTGATCCTTCTTCAATATGCCCTTCACCAACATGCAGTGTTTCCTTGATTGAATTAGCTCTCACACCAATATTTGCGTCTAGAGCCTTTGCATTGAGGGCTATCTGAAAACGGCTGTGGCGCTGAAGTTGCCTGAGAATGTGGAGTTGGTGGCATGTGGAACCACATTCGTTTGTGTGGGATGCTCACCAAGATTCATTTCAGTCCTAGCCACTCAAAGGGCACTAAGCATAGAGTGTGAAAACTGAGTTTCCTTGAGAGCTGCTTGGAAGGCTCATGGTGTGTGAAGTTAGTGAGCCAAATGGAGTTGTTCTCCCACAAGAACCACTCGGCTGATCCTTCTTCAATATGCCCTTCACCAACATGCAGTGTTTCCTTGATTGAATTAGCTCTCACACCAATATTTGCATCTAGAGCCTTTGCATTGAGGGCTATCTGAAAGCGGCTGTGGCGCTGAAGTTGCCTGTGAATGTGGAGTTGGTGGCATGTGAAACCCGCATGTGGAGCATTCGTTTGTGTGGGATGCTCTACCAGGTTCATTCCTAGATAATGCAGTGAAAGGGCACTAAGCATAGAGTGTGAAAACTGAGTTTCCTTGAGAGCTGCTTGGAAGCCTGATGGTGTGTGAAGTTAGTGAGTCAAATGGAGTTGTTCTTTCACAAGAACCACTCGGCTGATCCTTCTTCAATATGCCCTTCACCAACATGCAGTGTTTCCTTGATTGAATTAGCTCTCACACCAATATTTGCGTCTAGAGCCTTTGCATTGAGGGCTATCTGAAAACGGCTGTGGCGCTGAAGTTGCCTGTGAATGTGGAGTTGGTGGCATGTGAAACCCGCATGTGGAGCATTCGTTTGTGTGGGATGCTCTACTAGATTCATTCCTAGATAATGCACTCAAAGGGCACTAAGCATAGAGTGTGAAAACTGAGTTTCCTTGAGAGCTGCTTGGAAGCCTGATGGTGTGTGAAGTTAGTGAGCCAAATGGAGTTGTTCTCGCACAAGGATCACTCGGCTGATCCTTCTTCAATATGCCCTTCACCAACATGCAGTGTTTCCTTGATTGAATTAGCTCTCACACCAATATTTGCGTCTAGAGCCTTTGCATTGAGGGCTATCTGAAAATGGCTGTGGCGCTGAAGTTGCCTGTGAATGTGGAGTTGGTGGCATGTGAAACCCGCATGTGGAGCATTCGTTTGTGTGGGATGCTCACCAAGCTTCATTTCAGTCCTTGGCACTCAAAGGGCACTAAGCATAGAGTGTGAAAACTGAGTTTCCTTGAGAGCTGCTTGGAAGCCTGATGGTGTGTGAAGTTAGTGAGCCAAATGGAGTTGTTCTCCCACAAGAACCACTCGGCTGATCCTTCTTCAATATGCCCTTCACCAACATGCAGTGTTTCCTTGATTGAATTAGCTCTCACACCAATATTTGCGTCTAGAGGCTTTGCATTGAGGGCTATCTGAAAACGGCTGTGGCGCTGAAGTTGCCTGTGAATGTGGAGTTGGTGGCATGTGGAACCCGCATGTGGAGCATTCGTTTGTGTGGGATGCTCTACCAGGTTCATTCCTAGATAATGCACTCAAAGGTCACTAAGCATAGAGTGTGAAAACTGAGTTTCCTTGAGAGCTGCTTGGAAGCCTGATGGTGTGTGAAGTTAGTGAGCCAAATGGAGTTGTTCTCCCACAAGAACCACTCGGCTGATCCTTCTTCAATATGCCCTTCACCAACATGCAGTGTTTCCTTGATTGAATTAGCTCTCACACCAATATTTGCGTCTAGAGCCTTTGCATTGAGGGCTATCTGAAAATGGCTGTGGCGCTGAAGTTGCCTGAGAATGTGGAGTTGGTGGCATGTGGAACCCGCATGTGGAGCATCCGTTTGTGTGGGATGTTCAGCAAGCTTCATTTCAGTCCTAGGCACACAAAGGGCACTAAGCATAGAGTGTGAAAACTGAGTTTCCTTGAGAGCTGCTTGGAAGCCTGATGGTGTGTGAAGTTTGTGAGCCAAATGGAGTTGTTCTCCCACAAGAACCACTCGGCTTATCCTTCTTCAATATGCCCTTCACCAACATGCAGTGTTTCCTTGATTGAATTAGCTCTCACACCAATATTTGCGTCTAGAGCCTTTGCATTGAGGGCTATCTGAAAACGGCTGTGGCGCTGAAGTTGCCTGTGAATGTGGAGTTGGTGGCATGTGAAACCCGCATGTGGAGCATTCGTTTGTGTGGGATGCTCTACCAGGTTCATTCCTAGATAATGCAGTGAAAGGGCACTAAGCATAGAGTGTGAAAACTGAGTTTCCTTGAGAGCTGCTTGGAAGCCTGATGGTGTGTGAAGTTAGTGAGCCAAATGGAGTTGTTCTCGCACAAGGATCACTTGGTTGATCCTTCTTCAATATGCCCTTCACCAACATGCAGTGTTTCTTTGATTGAATTAGCTCTCACACCAATATTTGCGTCTAGAGCCTTTGCATTGAGGGCTATCTGAAAATGGCTGTGGCGCTGAAGTTGCCTGAGAATGTGGAGTTGGTGGCATGTGGAACCCGCATGTGGAGCATTCGTTTGTGTGGGATGCTCACCAAGATTCATTCCAGTCCTAGGCACTCAAAGGGCACTAATCATAGAGTGTGAAAACTGAGTTTCCTTGAGAGCTGCTTGGAAGCCTGATGGTGTGTGAGGTTAGTGAGCCAAATGGAGTTGTTCTCCCACAAGAACCACTCGGCTGATTCTTCTTCAATATGCCCTTCACCAACATGCAGTGTTTCCTTGATTGAATTAGCTCTCACACCAATATTTACATCTAGAGGCTTTGCATTAAATGCTATCTGAAAATGGCTGTGGCACTGAAGTTGCCTGAGCATGTGGAGTTGGTGGCATGTGGAACCCGCATGTGGAGCATTCGTTTGTGTGGGATGTTCAGCAAGCTTCATTTCAGTCCTAGGCACTCAAAGGGCACTAAGCATAGAGTGTGAAAACTGAGTTTCCTTGAGAGCTGCTTGGAAGCCTGATGGTGTGTGAAGTTTGTGAGCCAAATGGAGTTGTTCTCCCACAAGAACCACTCGGCTTATCCTTCTTCAATATGCCCTTAACCAACATGCAGTGTTTCCTTGATTGAATTAGCTCTCACACCAATATTTGCGTCTAGAGCCTTTGCATTGAGGGCTATCTGAAAACGGCTGTGGCGCTGAAGTTGCCTGTGAATGTGGAGTTGGTGGCATGTGAAACCCGCATGTGGAGCATTCGTTTGTGTGGGATGCTCTACCAGGTTCATTCCTAGATAATGCACTCAAAGGGCACTAAGCATAGAGTGTGAAAACTGAGTTTCCTTGAGAGCTGCTTGGAAGCCTGATGGTGTGTGAAGTTAGTGAGCCAAATGGAGTTGTTCTCCCACAAGGATCACTTGGTTGATCCTTCTTCAATATGCCCTTCACCAACATGCAGTGTTTCCTTGATTGAATTAGCTCTCACACCAATATTTGCGTCTAGAGCCTTTGCATTGAGGGCTATCTGAAAACGGCTGTGGCGCTGAAGTTGCCTGTGAATGTGGAGTTGGTGGCATGTGAAACCCGCATGTGGAGCATTCGTTTGTGTGGGATGCTCACCAAGATTCATTTCAGTCCTAGCCACTCAAAGGGCGCTAAGCATAGAGTGTGAAAACTGAGTTTCCTTGAGAGCTGCTTGGAAGCCTGATGGTGTGTGAAGTTAGTGAGCCAAATGGAGTTGTTCTCCCACAAGAACTTGTCGGCTGATTATTCTTTAATATGCCCTTCAGCAACATGCAGTGTTTCCTTGATTGTATTAGCTCTCACACCAATATTTGCGTCTAGAGCCTTTGCATTGAGGGCTATCTGAAAGCGGCTGTGGCGCTGAAGTTGCCTGTGCATGTGGAGTTGGTGGCATGTGAAACCCGCATGTGGAGCATTCGTTTGTGTGGGATGCTCTACCAGGTTCATTCCTAGATAATGCACTCAAAGGGCACTAAGCATAGAGTGTGAAAACTGAGTTTCCTTGAGAGCTGCTTGGAAGCCTGATGGTGTGTGAAGTTAGTGAGCCAAATGGAGTTGTTCTCCCACAAGAACCACTCGGCTGATCCTTCTTCAATATGCCCTTCACCAACATGCAGTGTTTCCTTGATTGAATTAGCTCTCACACCAATATTTGCGTCTAGAGCCTTTGCATTGAGGGCTATCTGAAAACGGCTGTGGCGCTGAAGTTGCCTGTGAATGTGGAGTTGGTGGCATGTGAAACCCGCATGTGGAGCATTCGTTTGTGTGGGATGCTCTACCAGGTTCATTCCTAGATAATGCAGTGAAAGGGCACTAAGCATAGAGTGTGAAAACTGAGTTTCCTTGAGAGCTGCTTGGAAGCCTGATGGTGTGTGAAGTTAGTGAGCCAAATGGAGTTGTTCTCCCACAAGAACCACTCGGCTGATCCTTCTTCAATATGCCCTTCACCAACATGCAGTGTTTCCTTGATTGAATTAGCTCTCACACCAATATTTGCGTCTAGAGCCTTTGCATTGAGGGCTATCTGAAAGCGGCTGTGGCACTGAAGTTGCCTGTGAATGTGGAGTTGGTGGCATGTGAAACCCGCATGTGGAGCATTCGTTTGTGTGGGATGCTCACCAAGCTTCATTTAAATCCAAGGCACACAAAGGGCACTAAGCATAGAGTGTGAAAACTGAGTTTCCTTGAGAGCTGCTTGGAAGCCTGATGGTGTGTGAAGTTAGTGAGCCAAATGGAGTTGTTCTCCCACAAGAACCACTCGGCTTATCCTTCTTCAATATGCCCTTCACCAACATGCAGTGTTTCCTTGATTGAATTAGCTCTCACACCAATATTTGCGTCTAGAGCCTTTGCATTGAGGGCTATCTGAAAACGGCTGTGGCGCTGAAGTTGCCTGTGAATGTGGAGTTGGTGGCATGTGAAACCCGCATGTGGAGCATTCGTTTGTGTGGGATGCTCTACCAGGTTCATTCCTAGATAATGCACTCAAAGGGCACTAGCATAGAGTGTGAAAACTGAGTTTCCTTGAGAGCTGCTTGGAAGCCTGATGGTGTGTGAAGTTAGTGAGCCAAATGGAGTTGTTCTCCCACAAGAACCACTCGGCTGATCCTTCTTCAATATGCCCTTCACCAACATGCAGTGTTTCCTTGATTGAATTAGCTCTCACACCAATATTTGCGTCTAGAGCCTTTGCATTGAGGGCTATCTGAAAATGGCTGTGGCGCTGAAGTTGCCTGTGAATGTGGAGTTGGTGGCATGTGAAACCCGCATGTGGAGCATTCGTTTGTGTGGGATGCTCTACCAGGTTCATTCCTAGATAATGCACTCAAAGGGCACTAAGCATAGAGTGTGAAAACTGAGTTTCCTTGAGAGCTGCTTGGAAGCCTGATGGTGTGTGAAGTTTGTGAGTCAAATGGAGTTGTTCTCCCAAAGAAACACTCGGCTGATCCTTCTTCAATATGCCCTTCACCAACATGCATTGTTTCCTTGATTGAATTAGCTCTCACACCAATATTTGCGTCTAGAGCCTTTGCATTGAGGGCTACCTGAAAACGGCTGTGGCGCTGAAGTTGCCTGTGAATGTGGAGTTGGTGGCATGTGAAACCCGCATGTGGAGCATTCGTTTGTGTGGGATGCTCTACCAGGTTCATTCCTAGATAATGCACTCAAAGGGCACTAAGCATAGAGTGTGAAAACTGAGTTTCCTTGAGAGCTGCTTGGAAGCCTGATGGTGTGTGAAGTTAGTGAGCCAAATGGAGTTGTTCTCCCACAAGAACCACTCGGCTGATCCTTCTTCAATATGCCCTTCACCAACATGCAGTGTTTCCTTGATTGAATTAGCTCTCACACCAATATTTGCGTCTAGAGCCTTTGCATTGAGGGCTATCTGAAAATGGCTGTGGCGCTGAAGTTGCCTGTGAATGTGGAGTTGGTGGCATGTGAAACCCGCATGTGGAGCATTCGTTTGTGTGGGATGCTCTACCAGGTTCATTCCTAGATAATGCACTCAATGGGCACTAAGCATAGAGTGTGAAAACTGAGTTTCCTTGAGAGCTGCTTGGAAGCCTGATGGTGTGTGAAGTTAGTGAGCCAAATGGAGTTGTTCTCCCAAAGAAACACTCGGCTGATCCTTCTTCAATATGCCCTTCACCAACATGCAGTGTTTCCTTGATTGAATTAGCTCTCACACCAATATTTGCGTCTAGAGCCTTTGCATTGAGGGCTATCTGAAAATGGCTGTGGCGCTGAAGTTGCCTGAGAATGTGGAGTTGGTGGCATGTGAAACCCGCATGTGGAGCATTCGTTTGTGTGGGATGCTCACCAAGCTTCATTTCAATCCAAGGCACACAAAGGGCACTAAGCATAGAGTGTGAAAACAGTTTCCTTGAGAGCTGCTTGGAAGCCTGATGGTGTGTGAAGTTAGTGAGCCAAATGGAGTTGTTCTCCCACAAGAACCACTCGGCTGATCCTTCTTCAATATGCCCTTCAGCAACATGCAGTGTTTCCTTGATTGAATTAGCTCTCACACCAATATTTACATCTAGAGGCTTTGCATTGAGGGCTATCTGAAAATGGCTGTGGCACTGAAGTTGCCTGTGAATGTGGAGTTGGTGGCATGTGAAACCCGCATGTGGAGCATTCGTTTGTGTGGGATGCTCTACCAAGTTCATTCCTAGATAATGCACTCAAAGGGCACTAGCATAGAGTGTGAAAACTGAGTTTCCTTGAGAGCTGCTTGGAAGCCTGATGGTGTGTGAAGTTAGTGAGCAAAATGGAGTTGTTCTCCCACAAGAACCACTCGGTTGATCCTTCTTCAATATGCCCTTCACCAACATGCAGTGTTTCCTTGATTGAATTAGCTCTCACACCAATATTTACATCTAGAGGCTTTGCATTGAGGGCTATCTGAAAATGGCTGTGGCACTGAAGTTGCCTGAGAATGTGGAGTTGGTGGCATGTGAAACCCGCATGTGGAGCATTCGTTTGTGTGGGATGCTCACCAAGCTTCATTTCAATCCAAGGCACAAAAAGGGCACTAAGCATAGAGTGTGAAAACTGAGTTTCCTTGAGAGCTGCTTGGAAGCCTGATGGTGTGTGAAGTTAGTGAGCCAAATGGAGTTGTTCTCCCACAAGGACCACTTGGTTGATCCTTCTTCAATATGCCCTTCACCAACATGCAGTGTTTCCTTGATTGAATTAGCTCTCACACCAATATTTGCGTCTAGAGCCTTTGCATTGAGGGTTATCTGAAAATAGCTGTGGCGCTGAAGTTGCCTGAGAATGTGGAGTTGGTGGCATGTGAAACCCGCATGTGGAGCATTCGTTTGTGTGGGATGCTCACCAAGATTCATTTCAATCCAAGGCTCACAAAGGGCACTAAGCATAGAGTGTGAAAACAGTTTCCTTGAGAGC
>NW_026699705.1:0-40577 GCF_030435755.1 Ochotona princeps
TACCAGGTTCATTCTTAGATAATGCACTCAAAGGGCACTAAGCATAGAGTGTGAAAACTGAGTTTCCTTGAGAGCTGCTTGGAAGCCTGATGGTGTGTGAAGTTAGTGAGCCAAATGGAGTTGTTCTCCCACAAGAACCACTCGGCTGATCCTTCTTCAATATGCCCTTCACCAACATGCAGTGTTTCCTTGATTGAATTAGCTCTCACACCAATATTTGCGTCTAGAGCCTTTGCATTGAGGGCTATCTGAAAACGGCTGTGGCGCTGAAGTTGCCTGTGAATGTGGAGTTGGTGGCATGTGAAACCCGCATGTGGAGCATTCGTTTGTGTGGGATGCTCTACCAGGTTCATTCCTAGATAATGCACTCAAAGGGCACTAAGCATAGAGTGTGAAAACTGAGTTTCCTTGAGAGCTGCTTGGAAGCCTGATGGTGTGTGAAGTTAGTGAGCCAAATGGAGTTGTTCTCCCACAAGAACCACTCGGCTGATCCTTCTTCAATATGCCCTTCACCAACATGCAGTGTTTCCTTGATTGAATTAGCTCTCACACCAATATTTGCGTCTAGAGCCTTTGCATTGAGGGCTATCTGAAAACGGCTGTGGCGCTGAAGTTGCCTGTGAATGTGGAGTTGGTGGCATGTGAAACCCGCATGTGGAGCATTCGTTTGTGTGGGATGCTCTACCAGGTTCATTCCTAGATAATGCATTCAAAGGGCACTAAACATAGAGTGTGAAAACTGAGTTTCCTTGAGAGCTGCTTGGAAGCCTGATGGTGTGTGAAGTTAGTGAGCCAAATGGAGTTGTTCTCCCACAAGAACCACTCGGCTGATCCTTCTTCAATATGCCCTTCACTAACATGCAGTGTTTCCTTGATTGAATTAGCTCTCACACCAATATTTGCGTCTAGAGCCTTTGCATCTGAGGGCTATCTGAAAACGGCTGTGGCGCTGAAGTTGCCTGTGAATGTGGAGTTGGTGGCATGTGAAACCCGCATGTGGAGCATTCGTTTGTGTGGGATGCTCTACCAGGTTCATTCCTAGATAATGCACTCAAAGGGCACTAAGCATAGAGTGTGAAAACTGAGTTTCCTTGAGAGCTGCTTGGAAGCCTGATGGTGTGTGAAGTTAGTGAGCCAAATGGAGTTGTTCTCCCACAAGAACCACTCGGCTGATCCTTCTTCAATATGCCCTTCACCAACATGCAGTGTTTCCTTGATTGAATTAGCTCTCACACCAATATTTGCGTCTAGAGCCTTTGCATTGAGGGCTATCTGAAAACGGCTGTGGCGCTGAAGTTGCCTGTGAATGTGGAGTTGGTGGCATGTGAAACCCGCATGTGGAGCATTCGTTTGTGTGGGATGCTCTACCAGGTTCATTCCTAGATAATGCACTCAAAGGGCACTAAGCATAGAGTGTGAAAACTGAGTTTCCTTGAGAGCTGCTTGGAAGCCTGATGGTGTGTGAAGTTAGTGAGCCAAATGGAGTTGTTCTCCCACAAGAACCACTCGGCTGATCCTTCTTCAATATGCCCTTCACCAACATGCAGTGTTTCCTTGATTGAATTAGCTCTCACACCAATATTTGCGTCTAGAGCCTTTGCATTGAGGGCTATCTGAAAACGGCTGTGGCGCTGAAGTTGCCTGTGAATGTGGAGTTGGTGGCATGTGAAACCCGCATGTGGAACATTCGTTTGTGTGGGATGCTCTACCAGGTTCATTCCTAGATAATGCATTCAAAGGGCACTAAACATAGAGTGTGAAAACTGAGTTTCCTTGAGAGCTGCTTGGAAGCCTGATGGTGTGTGAAGTTAGTGAGCCAAATGGAGTTGTTCTCCCACAAGAACCACTCGGCTGATCCTTCTTCAATATGCCCTTCACCAACATGCAGTGTTTCCTTGATTGAATTAGCTCTCACACCAATATTTGCGTCTAGAGCCTTTGCATTGAGGGCTATCTGAAAACGGCTGTGGCGCTGAAGTTGCCTGTGAATGTGGAGTTGGTGGCATGTGAAACCCGCATGTGGAGCATTCGTTTGTGTGGGATGCTCTACCAGGTTCATTCTTAGATAATGCACTCAAAGGGCACTAAGCATAGAGTGTGAAAACTGAGTTTCCTTGAGAGCTGCTTGGAAGCCTGATGGTGTGTGAAGTTAGTGAGCCAAATGGAGTTGTTCTCCCACAAGAACCACTCGGCTGATCCTTCTTCAATATGCCCTTCACCAACATGCAGTGTTTCCTTGATTGAATTAGCTCTCACACCAATATTTGCGTCTAGAGCCTTTGCATTGAGGGCTATCTGAAAACGGCTGTGGCGCTGAAGTTGCCTGTGAATGTGGAGTTGGTGGCATGTGAAACCCGCATGTGGAGCATTCGTTTGTGTGGGATGCTCTACCAGGTTCATTCCTAGATAATGCACTCAAAGGGCACTAAGCATAGAGTGTGAAAACTGAGTTTCCTTGAGAGCTGCTTGGAAGCCTGATGGTGTGTGAAGTTAGTGAGCCAAATGGAGTTGTTCTCCCACAAGAACCACTCGGCTGATCCTTCTTCAATATGCCCTTCACCAACATGCAGTGTTTCCTTGATTGAATTAGCTCTCACACCAATATTTGCGTCTAGAGCCTTTGCATTGAGGGCTATCTGAAAACGGCTGTGGCGCTGAAGTTGCCTGTGAATGTGGAGTTGGTGGCATGTGAAACCCGCATGTGGAGCATTCGTTTGTGTGGGATGCTCTACCAGGTTCATTCCTAGATAATGCATTCAAAGGGCACTAAACATAGAGTGTGAAAACTGAGTTTCCTTGAGAGCTGCTTGGAAGCCTGATGGTGTGTGAAGTTAGTGAGCCAAATGGAGTTGTTCTCCCACAAGAACCACTCGGCTGATCCTTCTTCAATATGCCCTTCACTAACATGCAGTGTTTCCTTGATTGAATTAGCTCTCACACCAATATTTGCGTCTAGAGCCTTTGCATTGAGGGCTATCTGAAAACGGCTGTGGCGCTGAAGTTGCCTGTGAATGTGCAGTTGGTGGCATGTGAAACCCGCATGTGGAGCATTCGTTTGTGTGGGATGCTCTACCAGGTTCATTCCTAGCTAATGCACTCAAAGGGCACTAAGCATAGAGTGTGAAAACTGAGTTTCCTTGAGAGCTGCTTGGAAGCCTGATGGTGTGTGAAGTTAGTGAGCCAAATGGAGTTGTTCTCCCACAAGAACCACTCGGCTGATCCTTCTTCAATATGCCCTTCACCAACATGCAGTGTTTCCTTGATTGAATTAGCTCTCACACCAATATTTGCGTCTAGAGCCTTTGCATTGAGGGCTATCTGAAAACGGCTGTGGCGCTGAAGTTGCCTGTGAATGTGGAGTTGGTGGCATGTGAAACCCGCATGTGGAGCATTCGTTTGTGTGGGATGCTATACCAGGTTCATTTCAGTCCTAGCCATACAAAGGGCACTAAGCATAGAGTGTGAAAACTGAGTTTCCTTGAGAGCTGCTTGGAAGCCTGATGGTGTGTGAAGTTAGTGAGCCAAATGGAGTTGTTCTCCCACAAGAACCACTCGGCTGATCCTTCTTCAATATGCCCTTCACCAACATGCAGTGTTTCCTTGATTGAATTAGCTCTCACACCAATATTTGCGTCTAGAGCCTTTGCATTGAGGGGCTATCTGAAAACGGCTGTGGCGCTGAAGTTGCCTGTGAATGTGGAGTTGGTGGCATGTGAAACCCGCATGTGAAGCATTCGTTTGTGTGGGATGCTCTACCAGGTTCATTTCAGTCCTAGCCATACAAAGGGCACTAAGCATAGAGTGTGAAAACTGAGTTTCCTTGAGAGCTGCTTGGAAGCCTGATGGTGTGTGAAGTTAGTGAGCCAAATGGAGTTGTTCTCCCACAAGAACCACTCGGCTGATCCTTCTTCAATATGCCCTTCACCAACATGCAGTGTTTCCTTGATTGAATTAGCTCTCACACCAATATTTGCGTCTAGAGCCTTTGCATTGAGGGCTATCTGAAAACGGCTGTGGCGCTGAAGTTGCCTGTGAATGTGGAGTTGGTGGCATGTGACACCCGCATGTGGAGCATTCGTTTGTGTGGGATGCTCTACCAGGTTCATTTCAGTCCTAGCCATACAAAGGGCACTAAGCATAGAGTGTGAAAACTGAGTTTCCTTGAGAGCTGCTTGGAAGCCTGATGGTGTGTGAAGTTAGTGAGCCAAATGGAGTTGTTCTCCCACAAGAACCACTCGGCTGATCCTTCTTCAATATGCCCTTCACCAACATGCAGTGTTTCCTTGATTGAATTAGCTCTCACACCAATATTTGCGTCTAGAGCCTTTGCATTGAGGGCTATCTGAAAACGGCTGTGGCGCTGAAGTTGCCTGTGAATGTGGAGTTGGTGGCATGTGAAACCCGCATGTGGAGCATTCGTTTGTGTGGGATGCTCTACCAGGTTCATTCCTAGATAATGCACTCAAAGGGCACTAAGCATAGAGTGTGAAAACTGAGTTTCCTTGAGAGCTGCTTGGAAGCCTGATGGTGTGTGAAGTTAGTGAGCCAAATGGAGTTGTTCTCCCACAAGAACCACTCGGCTGATCCTTCTTCAATATGCCCTTCACCAACATGCAGTGTTTCCTTGATTGAATTAGCTCTCACACCAATATTTGCGTCTAGAGCCTTTGCATTGAGGGCTATCTGAAAACGGCTGTGGCGCTGAAGTTGCCTGTGAATGTGGAGTTGGTGGCATGTGAAACCCGCATGTGGAGCATTCGTTTGTGTGGGATGCTCTACCAGGTTCATTCCTAGATAATGCACTCAAAGGGCACTAAGCATAGAGTGTGAAAACTGAGTTTCCTTGAGAGCTGCTTGGAAGCCTGATGGTGTGTGAAGTTAGTGAGCCAAATGGAGTTGTTCTCCCACAAGAACCACTTGGCTGATCCTTCTTCAATATGCCCTTCACCAACATGCAGTGTTTCCTTGATTGAATTAGCTCTCACACCAATATTTGCGTCTAGAGCCTTTGCATTGAGGGCTATCTGAAAACGGCTGTGGCGCTGAAGTTGCCTGTGAATGTGGAGTTGGTGGCATGTGAAACCCGCATGTGGAGCATTCGTTTGTGTGGGATGCTCTACCAGGTTCATTCCTAGATAATGCACTCAAAGGGCACTAAGCATAGAGTGTGAAAACTGAGTTTCCTTGAGAGCTGCTTGGAAGCCTGATGGTGTGTGAAGTTAGTGAGCCAAATGGAGTTGTTCTCCCACAAGAACCACTCGGCTGATCCTTCTTCAATATGCCCTTCACCAACATGCAGTGTTTCCTTGATTGAATTAGCTCTCACACCAATATTTGCGTCTAGAGCCTTTGCATTGAGGGCTATCTGAAACGGCTGTGGCGCTGAAGTTGCCTGTGAATGTGGAGTTGGTGGCATGTGAAACCCGCATGTGGAGCATTCGTTTGTGTGGGATGCTGACCAAGCTTCATTTCAGTCGTAGGCACACAAAGAGCACTAAGCATAGAGTGTGAAAACTGAGTTTCCTTGAGAGCTGCTTGGAAGCCTGATGGTGTGTGAAATTAGTGAGCCAAATGGAGTTGTTCTCCCACAAGAACCACTCGGCTGATCCTTCTTCAATATGCCCTTCACCAACATGCAGTGTTTCCTTGATTGAATTAGCTCTCACACCAATATTTGCGTCTAGAGCCTTTGCATTGAGGGCTATCTGAAAACGGCTGTGGCGCTGAAGTTGCCTGTGAATGTGGAGTTGGTGGCATGTGAAACCCGCATGTGGAGCATTCGTTTGTGTGGGATGCTCTACCAGGTTCATTCCTAGATAATGCACTCAAAGGGAACTAAGCATAGAGTGTGAAAACTGAGTTTCCTTGAGAGCTGCTTGGAAGCCTGATGGCGTGTGAAGTTAGTGAGCCAAATGGAGTTGTTCTCCCACAAGAACCACTCGGCTGATCCTTCTTCAATATGCCCTTCAACAACATGCAGTGTTTCCTTGATTGAATTAGCTCTCACACCAATATTTGCGTCTAGAGCCTTTGCATTGAGGGCTATCTGAAAACGGCTGTGGCGCTGAAGTTGCCTGTGAATGTGGAGTTGGTGGCATGTGAAACCCGCATGTGGAGCATTCGTTTGTGTGGGATGCTCTACCAGGTTCATTTCAGTCCTAGCCATACAAAGGGCACTAAGCATAGAGTGTGAAAACTGAGTTTCCTTGAGAGCTTCTTGTAAGCCTGATGGTGTGTGAAGTTAGTGAGCCAAATGGAGTTGTTCTCCCACAAGAACCACTCGGCTGATCCTTCTTCAATATGCCCTTCACCAACATGCAGTGTTTCCTTGATTGAATTAGCTCTCACACCAATATTTGCGTCTAGAGCCTTTGCATTGAGGGCTATCTGAAAACGGCTGTGGCGCTGAAGTTGCCTGTGAATGTGGAGTTGGTGGCATGTGAAACCTGCATGTGGAGCATTCGTTTGTGTGGGATGCTCTACCAGGTTCATTCCTAGATAATGCACTCAAAGGGCACTAAGCATAGAGTGTGAAAACTGAGTTTCCTTGAGAGCTGCTTGGAAGCCTGATGGTGTGTGAAGTTAGTGAGCCAAATGGAGTTGTTCTCCCACAAGAACCACTCGGCTGATCCTTCTTCAATATGCCCTTCACCAACATGCAGTGTTTCCTTGATTGAATTAGCTCTCACACCAATATTTGCGTCTAGAGCCTTTGCATTGAGGGCTATCTGAAAACGGCTGTGGCGCTGAAGTTGCCTGTGAATGTGGAGTTGGTGGCATGTGAAACCCGCATGTGGAGCATTCGTTTGTGTGGGATGCTCTACCAGGTTCATTCCTAGATAATGCACTCAAAGGGCACTAAGCATAGAGTGTGAAAACTGAGTTTCCTTGAGAGCTGCTTGGAAGCCTGATGGTGTGTGAAGTTAGTGAGCCAAATGGAGTTGTTCTCCCACAAGAACCACTCGGCTGATCCTTCTTCAATATGCCCTTCACCAACATGCAGTGTTTCCTTGATTGAATTAGCTCTCACACCAATATTTGCGTCTAGAGCCTTTGCATTGAGGGCTATCTGAAAACGGCTGTGGCGCTGAAGTTGCCTGTGAATGTGGAGTTGGTGGCATGTGAAACCCGCATGTGGAGCATTCGTTTGTGTGGATGCTCTACCAGGTTCATTCCTAGATAATGCACTCAAAGGGCACTAAGCATAGAGTGTGAAAACTGAGTTTCCTTGAGAGCTGCTTGGAAGCCTGATGGTGTGTGAAGTTAGTGAGCCAAATGGAGTTGTTCTCCCACAAGAACCACTCGGCTGATCCTTCTTCAATATGCCCTTCACCAACATGCAGTGTTTCCTTGATTGAATTAGCTCTCACACCAATATTTGCGTCTAGAGCCTTTGCATTGAGGGCTATCTGAAAACGGCTGTGGCGCTGAAGTTGCCTGTGAATGTGGAGTTGGTGGCATGTGAAACCCGAATGTGGAGCATTCGTTTGTGTGGGATGCTCTACCAGGTTCATTCCTAGATAATGCACTCAAAGGGCACTAAGCATAGAGTGTGAAAACTGAGTTTCCTTGAGAGCTGCTTGGAAGCCTGATGGTGTGTGAAGTTAGTGAGCCAAATGGAGTTGTTCTCCCACAAGAACCACTCGGCTGATCCTTCTTCAATATGCCCTTCACCAACATGCAGTGTTTCCTTGATTGAATTAGCTCTCACACCAATATTTGCGTCTAGAGCCTTTGCATTGAGGGCTATCTGAAAACGGCTGTGGCGCTGAAGTTGCCTGTGAATGTGGAGTTGGTGGCATGTGAAACCCGCATGTGGAGCATTCGTTTGTGTGGGATGCTGACCAGCTTCATTTCAGTCGTAGGCACACAAAGAGCACTAAGCATAGAGTGTGAAAACTGAGTTTCCTTGAGAGCTGCTTGGAAGCCTGATGGTGTGTGAAGTTAGTGAGCCAAATGGAGTTGTTCTCCCACAAGAACCACTCGGCTGATCCTTCTTCAATATGCCCTTCACCAACATGCAGTGTTTCCTTGATTGAATTAGCTCTCACACCAATATTTGCGTCTAGAGCCTTTGCATTGAGGGCTATCTGAAAACGGCTGTGGCGCTGAAGTTGCCTGTGAATGTGGAGTTGGTGGCATGTGAAACCCGCATGTGGAGCATTCGTTTGTGTGGGATGCTCTACCAGGTTCATTCCTAGATAATGCACTCAAAGGGCACTAAGCATAGAGTGTGAAAACTGAGTTTCCTTGAGAGCTGCTTGGAAGCCTGATGGTGTGTGAAGTTAGTGAGCCAAATGGAGTTGTTCTCCCACAAGAACCACTCGGCTGATCCTTCTTCAATATGCCCTTCACCAACATGCAGTGTTTCCTTGATTGAATTAGCTCTCACACCAATATTTGCGTCTAGAGCCTTTGCATTGAGGGCTATCTGAAAACGGCTGTGGCGCTGAAGTTGCCTGTGAATGTGGAGTTGGTGGCATGTGAAACCCGCATGTGGAGCATTCGTTTGTGTGGGATGCTCTACCAGGTTCATTCCTAGATAATGCACTCAAAGGGCACTAAGCATAGAGTGTGAAAACTGAGTTTCCTTGAGAGCTGCTTGGAAGCCTGATGGTGTGTGAAGTTAGTGAGCCAAATGGAGTTGTTCTCCCACAAGAACCACTCGGCTGATCCTTCTTCAATATGCCCTTCACCAACATGCAGTGTTTCCTTGATTGAATTAGCTCTCACACCAATATTTGCGTCTAGAGCCTTTGCATTGAGGGCTATCTGAAAACGGCTGTGGCGCTGAAGTTGCCTGTGAATGTGCAGTTGGTGGCATGTGAAACCCGCATGTGGAGCATTCGTTTGTGTGGGATGCTCTACCAGGTTCATTCCTAGCTAATGCACTCAAAGGGCACTAAGCATAGAGTGTGAAAACTGAGTTTCCTTGAGAGCTGCTTGGAAGCCTGATGGTGTGTGAAGTTAGTGAGCCAAATGGAGTTGTTCTCCCACAAGAACCACTCGGCTGATCCTTCTTCAATATGCCCTTCACCAACATGCAGTGTTTCCTTGATTGAATTAGCTCTCACACCAATATTTGCGTCTAGAGCCTTTGCATTGAGGGCTATCTGAAAACGGCTGTGGCGCTGAAGTTGCCTGTGAATGTGGAGTTGGTGGCATGTGAAACCCGCATGTGGAGCATTCGTTTGTGTGGGATGCTATACCAGGTTCATTCAGTCCTAGCCATACAAAGGGCACTAAGCATAGAGTGTGAAAACTGAGTTTCCTTGAGAGCTGCTTGGAAGCCTGATGGTGTGTGAAGTTAGTGAGCCAAATGGAGTTGTTCTCCCACAAGAACCACTCGGCTGATCCTTCTTCAATATGCCCTTCACCAACATGCAGTGTTTCCTTGATTGAATTAGCTCTCACACCAATATTTGCGTCTAGAGCCTTTGCATTGAGGGCTATCTGAAACGGCTGTGGCGCTGAAGTTGCCTGTGAATGTGGAGTTGGTGGCATGTGAAACCCGCATGTGAAGCATTCGTTTGTGTGGGATGCTCTACCAGGTTCATTTCAGTCCTAGCCATACAAAGGGCACTAAGCATAGAGTGTGAAAACTGAGTTTCCTTGAGAGCTGCTTGGAAGCCTGATGGTGTGTGAAGTTAGTGAGCCAAATGGAGTTGTTCTCCCACAAGAACCACTCGGCTGATCCTTCTTCAATATGCCCTTCACCAACATGCAGTGTTTCCTTGATTGAATTAGCTCTCACACCAATATTTGCGTCTAGAGCCTTTGCATTGAGGGCTATCTGAAAACGGCTGTGGCGCTGAAGTTGCCTGTGAATGTGGAGTTGGTGGCATGTGACACCCGCATGTGGAGCATTCGTTTGTGTGGGATGCTCTACCAGGTTCATTTCAGTCCTAGCCATACAAAGGGCACTAAGCATAGAGTGTGAAAACTGAGTTTCCTTGAGAGCTGCTTGGAAGCCTGATGGTGTGTGAAGTTAGTGAGCCAAATGGAGTTGTTCTCCACAAGAACCACTCGGCTGATCCTTCTTCAATATGCCCTTCACCAACATGCAGTGTTTCCTTGATTGAATTAGCTCTCACACCAATATTTGCGTCTAGAGCCTTTGCATTGAGGGCTATCTGAAAACGGCTGTGGCGCTGAAGTTGCCTGTGAATGTGGAGTTGGTGGCATGTGAAACCCGCATGTGGAGCATTCGTTTGTGTGGGATGCTCTACAGGTTCATTCCTAGATAATGCACTCAAAGGGCACTAAGCATAGAGTGTGAAAACTGAGTTTCCTTGAGAGCTGCTTGGAAGCCTGATGGTGTGTGAAGTTAGTGAGCCAAATGGAGTTGTTCTCCCACAAGAACCACTCGGCTGATCCTTCTTCAATATGCCCTTCACCAACATGCAGTGTTTCCTTGATTGAATTAGCTCTCACACCAATATTTGCGTCTAGAGCCTTTGCATTGAGGGCTATCTGAAAACGGCTGTGGCGCTGAAGTTGCCTGTGAATGTGGAGTTGGTGGCATGTGAAACCCGCATGTGGAGCATTCGTTTGTGTGGGATGCTCTACCAGGTTCATTCCTAGATAATGCACTCAAAGGGCACTAAGCATAGAGTGTGAAAACTGAGTTTCCTTGAGAGCTGCTTGGAAGCCTGATGGTGTGTGAAGTTAGTGAGCCAAATGGAGTTGTTCTCCCACAAGAACCACTCGGCTGATCCTTCTTCAATATGCCCTTCACCAACAGGCAGTGTTTCCTTGATTGAATTAGCTCTCACACCAATATTTGCGTCTAGAGCCTTTGCATTGAGGGCTATCTGAAAACGGCTGTGGCGCTGAAGTTGCCTGTGAATGTGGAGTTGGTGGCATGTGAAACCCGCATGTGGAGCATTCGTTTGTGTGGGATGCTCTACCAGGTTCATTCCTAGATAATGCACTCAAAGGGCACTAAGCATAGAGTGTGAAAACTGAGTTTCCTTGAGAGCTGCTTGGAAGCCTGATGGTGTGTGAAGTTAGTGAGCCAAATGGAGTTGTTCTCCCACAAGAACCACTCGGCTGATCCTTCTTCAATATGCCCTTCACCAACATGCAGTGTTTCCTTGATTGAATTAGCTCTCACACCAATATTTGCGTCTAGAGCCTTTGCATTGAGGGCTATCTGAAAACGGCTGTGGCGCTGAAGTTGCCTGTGAATGTGGAGTTGGTGGCATGTGAAACCCGCTTGTGGAGCATTCGTTTGTGTGGGATGCTCTACCAGGTTCATTTCAGTCCTAGCCTTACAAAGGGCACTAAGCATAGAGTGTGAAAACTGAGTTTCCTTGAGAGCTGCTTGGAAGCCTGATGGTGTGTGAAGTTAGTGAGCCAAATGGAGTTGTTCTCCCACAAGAACCACTCGGCTGATCCTTCTTCAATATGCCCTTCACCAACATGCAGTGTTTCCTTGATTGAATTAGCTCTCACACCAATATTTGCGTCTAGAGCCTTTGCATTGAGGGCTATCTGAAAACGGCTGTGGCGCTGAAGTTGCCTGTGAATGTGGAGTTGGTGGCATGTGAAACCCGCATGTGGAGCATTCGTTTGTGTGGGATGCTGACCAGCTTCATTTCAGTCGTAGGCACACAAAGAGCACTAAGCATAGAGTGTGAAAACTGAGTTTCCTTGAGAGCTGCTTGGAAGCCTGATGGTGTGTGAAATTAGTGAGCCAAATGGAGTTGTTCTCCCACAAGAACCACTCGGCTGATCCTTCTTCAATATGCCCTTCACCAACATGCAGTGTTTCCTTGATTGAATTAGCTCTCACACCAATATTTGCGTCTAGAGCCTTTGCATTGAGGGCTATCTGAAAACGGCTGTGGCGCTGAAGTTGCCTGTGAATGTGGAGTTGGTGGCATGTGAAACCCGCATGTGGAGCATTCGTTTGTGTGGGATGCTCTACCAGGTTCATTCCTAGATAATGCACTCAAAGGGAACTAAGCATAGAGTGTGAAAACTGAGTTTCCTTGAGAGCTGCTTGGAAGCCTGATGGCGTGTGAAGTTAGTGAGCCAAATGGAGTTGTTCTCCCACAAGAACCACTCGGCTGATCCTTCTTCAATATGCCCTTCAACAACATGCAGTGTTTCCTTGATTGAATTAGCTCTCACACCAATATTTGCGTCTAGAGCCTTTGCATTGAGGGCTATCTGAAAACGGCTGTGGCGCTGAAGTTGCCTGTGAATGTGGAGTTGGTGGCATGTGAAACCCGCATGTGGAGCATTCGTTTGTGTGGGATGCTCTACCAGGTTCATTTCAGTCCTAGCCATACAAAGGGCACTAAGCATAGAGTGTGAAAACTGAGTTTCCTTGAGAGCTTCTTGTAAGCCTGATGGTGTGTGAAGTTAGTGAGCCAAATGGAGTTGTTCTCCCACAAGAACCACTCGGCTGATCCTTCTTCAATATGCCCTTCACCAACATGCAGTGTTTCCTTGATTGAATTAGCTCTCACACCAATATTTGCGTCTAGAGCCTTTGCATTGAGGGCTATCTGAAAACGGCTGTGGCGCTGAAGTTGCCTGTGAATGTGGAGTTGGTGGCATGTGAAACCTGCATGTGGAGCATTCGTTTGTGTGGGATGCTCTACCAGGTTCATTCCTAGATAATGCACTCAAAGGGCACTAAGCATAGAGTGTGAAAACTGAGTTTCCTTGAGAGCTGCTTGGAAGCCTGATGGTGTGTGAAGTTAGTGAGCCAAATGGAGTTGTTCTCCCACAAGAACCACTCGGCTGATCCTTCTTCAATATGCCCTTCACCAACATGCAGTGTTTCCTTGATTGAATTAGCTCTCACACCAATATTTGCGTCTAGAGCCTTTGCATTGAGGGCTATCTGAAAACGGCTGTGGCGCTGAAGTTGCCTGTGAATGTGGAGTTGGTGGCATGTGAAACCGCATGTGGAGCATTCGTTTGTGTGGGATGCTCTACCAGGTTCATTCCTAGATAATGCACTCAAAGGGCACTAAGCATAGAGTGTGAAAACTGAGTTTCCTTGAGAGCTGCTTGGAAGCCTGATGGTGTGTGAAGTTAGTGAGCCAAATGGAGTTGTTCTCCCACAAGAACCACTCGGCTGATCCTTCTTCAATATGCCCTTCACCAACATGCAGTGTTTCCTTGATTGAATTAGCTCTCACACCAATATTTGCGTCTAGAGCCTTTGCATTGAGGGCTATCTGAAAACGGCTGTGGCGCTGAAGTTGCCTGTGAATGTGGAGTTGGTGGCATGTGAAACCCGCATGTGGAGCATTCGTTTGTGTGGGATGCTCTACCAGGTTCATTCCTAGATAATGCACTCAAAGGGCACTAAGCATAGAAGTGTGAAAACTGAGTTTCCTTGAGAGCTGCTTGGAAGCCTGATGGTGTGTGAAGTTAGTGAGCCAAATGGAGTTGTTCTCCCACAAGAACCACTCGGCTGATCCTTCTTCAATATGCCCTTCACCAACATGCAGTGTTTCCTTGATTGAATTAGCTCTCACACCAATATTTGCGTCTAGAGCCTTTGCATTGAGGGCTATCTGAAAACGGCTGTGGCGCTGAAGTTGCCTGTGAATGTGGAGTTGGTGGCATGTGAAACCCGCATGTGGAGCATTCGTTTGTGTGGGATGCTGACCAAGCTTCATTTCAGTCGTAGGCACACAAAGAGCACTAAGCATAGAGTGTGAAAACTGAGTTTCCTTGAGAGCTGCTTGGAAGCCTGATGGTGTGTGAAGTTAGTGAGCCAAATGGAGTTGTTCTCCCACAAGAACCACTCGGCTGATCCTTCTTCAATATGCCCTTCACCAACATGCAGTGTTTCCTTGATTGAATTAGCTCTCACACCAATATTTGCGTCTAGAGCCTTTGCATTGAGGGCTATCTGAAAACGGCTGTGGCGCTGAAGTTGCCTGTGAATGTGGAGTTGGTGGCATGTGAAACCCGCATGTGGAGCATTCGTTTGTGTGGGATGCTCTACCAGGTTCATTCCTAGATAATGCACTCAAAGGGCACTAAGCATAGAGTGTGAAAACTGAGTTTCCTTGAGAGCTGCTTGGAAGCCTGATGGTGTGTGAAGTTAGTGAGCCAAATGGAGTTGTTCTCCCACAAGAACCACTCGGCTGATCCTTCTTCAATATGCCCTTCACCAACATGCAGTGTTTCCTTGATTGAATTAGCTCTCACACCAATATTTGCGTCTAGAGCCTTTGCATTGAGGGCTATCTGAAAACGGCTGTGGCGCTGAAGTTGCCTGTGAATGTGGAGTTGGTGGCATGTGAAACCCGCATGTGGAGCATTTGTTTGTGTGGGATGCTCTACCAGGTTCATTCCTAGATAATGCACTCAAAGGGCACTAAGCATAGAGTGTGAAAACTGAGTTTCCTTGAGAGCTGCTTGGAAGCCTGATGGTGTGTGAAGTTAGTGAGCCAAATGGAGTTGTTCTCCCACAAGAACCACTCGGCTGATCCTTCTTCAATATGCCCTTCACCAACATGCAGTGTTTCCTTGATTGAATTAGCTCTCACACCAATATTTGCGTCTAGAGCCTTTGCATTGAGGGCTATCTGAAAACAGCTGTGGCGCTGAAGTTGCCTGTGAATGTGGAGTTGGTGGCATGTGAAACCCGCATGTGGAGCATTCGTTTGTGTGGGATGCTCTACCAGGTTCATTCCTAGATAATGCACTCAAAGGGCACTAAGCATAGAGTGTGAAAACTGAGTTTCCTTGAGAGCTGCTTGGAAGCCTGATGGTGTGTGAAGTTAGTGAGCCAAATGGAGTTGTTCTCCCACAAGAACCACTCGGCTGATCCTTCTTCAATATGCCCTTCACCAACATGCAGTGTTTCCTTGATTGAATTAGCTCTCACACCAATATTTGCGTCTAGAGCCTTTGCATTGAGGGCTATCTGAAAACGGCTGTGGCGCTGAAGTTGCCTGTGAATGTGGAGTTGGTGGCATGTGAAACCCGCATGTGGAGCATTCGTTTGTGT
Organism: Ochotona princeps; assembly: GCF_030435755.1. Lineage (NCBI taxonomy): Eukaryota > Metazoa > Chordata > Mammalia > Lagomorpha > Ochotonidae > Ochotona > Ochotona princeps. The sequence goes on from NW_026699705.1 coordinate 14,990, forward strand.
GGGATGCTCTACCAGGTTCATTCCTAGATAATGCACTCAAAGGGCACTAAGCATAGAGTGTGAAAACTGAGTTTCCTTGAGAGCTGCTTGGAAGCCTGATGGCGTGTGAAGTTAGTGAGCCAAATGGAGTTGTTCTCCCACAAGAACCACTCGGCTGATCCTTCTTCAATATGCCCTTCACCAACATGCAGTGTTTCCTTGATTGAATTAGCTCTCACACCAATATTTGCGTCTAGAGCCTTTGCATTGAGGGCTATCTGAAAACGGCTGTGGCGCTGAAGTTGCCTGTGAATGTGGAGTTGGTGGCATGTGAAACCCGCATGTGGAGCATTCGTTTGTGTGGGATGCTCTACCAGGTTCATTCCTAGATAATGCACTCAAAGGGCACTAAGCATAGAGTGTGAAAACTGAGTTTCCTTGAGAGCTGCTTGGAAGCCTGATGGTGTGTGAAGTTAGTGAGCCAAATGGAGTTGTTCTCCCACAAGAACCACTCGGCTGATCCTTCTTCAATATGCCCTTCACCAACATGCAGTGTTTCCTTGATTGAATTAGCTCTCACACCAATATTTGCGTCTAGAGCCTTTGCATTGAGGGCTATCTGAAAACGGCTGTGGCGCTGAAGTTGCCTGTGAATGTGGAGTTGGTGGCATGTGAAACCCGCATGTGGAGCATTCGTTTGTGTGGGATGCTCTACCAGGTTCATTCCTAGCTAATGCACTCAAAGGGCACTAAGCATAGAGTGTGAAAACTGAGTTTCCTTGAGAGCTGCTTGGAAGCCTGATGGTGTGTGAAGTTAGTGAGCCAAATGGAGTTGTTCTCCCACAAGAACCACTCGGCTGATCCTTCTTCAATATGCCCTTCACCAACATGCAGTGTTTCCTTGATTGAATTAGCTCTCACACCAATATTTGCGTCTAGAGCCTTTGCATTGAGGGCTATCTGAAAACGGCTGTGGCGCTGAAGTTGCCTGTGAATGTGGAGTTGGTGGCATGTGAAACCCGCATGTGGAGCATTCGTTTGTGTGGGATGCTCTACCAGGTTCATTCCTAGATAATGCACTCAAAGAGCACTAAGCATAGAGTGTGAAAACTGAGTTTCCTTGAGAGCTGCTTGGAAGCCTGATGGTGTGTGAAGTTAGTGAGCCAAATGGAGTTGTTCTCCCACAAGAACCACTCGGCTGATCCTTCTTCAATATGCCCTTCACCAACATGCAGTGTTTCCTTGATTGAATTAGCTCTCACACCAATATTTGCGTCTAGAGCCTTTGCATTGAGGGCTATCTGAAAACGGCTGTGGCGCTGAAGTTGCCTGTGAATGTGGAGTTGGTGGCATGTGAAACCCGCATGTGGAGCATTCGTTTGTGTGGGATGCTCTACCAGGTTCATTCCCAGATAATGCACTCAAAGGGCACTAAGCATAGAGTGTGAAAACTGAGTTTCCTTGAGAGCTGCTTGGAAGCCTGATGGTGTGTGAAGTTAGTAAGCCAAATGGAGTTGTTCTCCCACAAGAACCACTCGGCTGATCCTTCTTCAATATGCCCTTCACCAACATGCAGTGTTTCCTTGATTGAATTAGCTCTCACACCAATATTTGCGTCTAGAGCCTTTGCATTGAGGGCTATCTGAAAACGGCTGTGGCGCTGAAGTTGCCTGTGAATGTGGAGTTGGTGGCATGTGAAACCCGAATGTGGAGCATTCGTTTGTGTGGGATGCTCTACCAGGTTCATTCCTAGATAATGCACTCAAAGGGCACTAAGCATAGAGTGTGAAAACTGAGTTTCCTTGAGAGCTGCTTGGAAGCCTGATGGTGTGTGAAGTTAGTGAGCCAAATGGAGTTGTTCTCCCACAAGAACCACTCGGCTGATCCTTCTTCAATATGCCCTTCACCAACATGCAGTGTTTCCTTGATTGAATTAGCTCTCACACCAATATTTGCGTCTAGAGCCTTTGCATTGAGGGCTATCTGAAAACGGCTGTGGCGCTGAAGTTGCCTGTGAATGTGGAGTTGGTGGCATGTGAAACCCGCATGTGGAGCATTCGTTTGTGTGGGATGCTCTACCAGGTTCATTCCTAGATAATGCACTCAAAGGGCACTAAGCATAGAGTGTGAAAACTGAGTTTCCTTGAGAGCTGCTTGGAAGCCTGATGGTGTGTGAAGTTAGTGAGCCAAATGGAGTTGTTCTCCCACAAGAACCACTCGGCTGATCCTTCTTCAATATGCCCTTCACCAACATGCAGTGTTTCCTTGATTGAATTAGCTCTCACACCAATACATGTGTCTAGAGCCTTTGCATTGAGGGCTATCTGAAAACGGCTGTGGCGCTGAAGTTGCCTGTGAATGTGGAGTTGGTGGCATGTGAAACCCGCATGTGGAGCATTCGTTTGTGTGGGATGCTCTACCAGGTTCATTCCTAGCTAATGCACTCAAATGGCACTAAGCATAGAGTGTGAAAACTGAGTTTCCTTGAGAGCTGCTTGGAAGCCTGATGGTGTGTGAAGTTAGTGAGCCAAATGGAGTTGTTCTCCCACAAGAACCACTCGGCTGATCCTTCTTCAATATGCCCTTCACCAACATGCAGTGTTTCCTTGATTGAATTAGCTCTCACACCAATATTTGCGTCTAGAGCCTTTGCATTGAGGGCTATCTGAAAACGGCTGTGGCGCTGAAGTTGCCTGTGAATGTGGAGTTGGTGGCATGTGAAACCCGCATGTGGAGCATTCGTTTGTGTGGGATGCTCTACCAGGTTCATTTCAGTCCTAGCCATACAAAGGGCACTAAGCATAGAGTGTGAAAACTGAGTTTCCTTGAGAGCTTCTTGTAAGCCTGATGGTGTGTGAAGTTAGTGAGCCAAATGGAGTTGTTCTCCCACAAGAACCACTCGGCTGATCCTTCTTCAATATGCCCTTCACCAACATGCAGTGTTTCCTTGATTGAATTAGCTCTCACACCAATATTTGCGTCTAGAGCCTTTGCATTGAGGGCTATCTGAAAACGGCTGTGGCGCTGAAGTTGCCTGTGAATGTGGAGTTGGTGGCATGTGAAACCTGCATGTGGAGCATTCGTTTGTGTGGGATGCTCTACCAGGTTCATTCCTAGATAATGCACTCAAAGGGCACTAAGCATAGAGTGTGAAAACTGAGTTTCCTTGAGAGCTGCTTGGAAGCCTGATGGTGTGTGAAGTTAGTGAGCCAAATGGAGTTGTTCTCCCACAAGAACCACTCGGCTGATCCTTCTTCAATATGCCCTTCACCAACATGCAGTGTTTCCTTGATTGAATTAGCTCTCACACCAATATTTGCGTCTAGAGCCTTTGCATTGAGGGCTATCTGAAAACGGCTGTGGCGCTGAAGTTGCCTGTGAATGTGGAGTTGGTGGCATGTGAAACCCGCATGTGGAGCATTCGTTTGTGTGGGATGCTCTACCAGGTTCATTCCTAGATAATGCACTCAAAGGGCACTAAGCATAGAGTGTGAAAACTGAGTTTCCTTGAGAGCTGCTTGGAAGCCTGATGGTGTGTGAAGTTAGTGAGCCAAATGGAGTTGTTCTCCCACAAGAACCACTCGGCTGATCCTTCTTCAATATGCCCTTCACCAACATGCAGTGTTTCCTTGATTGAATTAGCTCTCACACCAATATTTGCGTCTAGAGCCTTTGCATTGAGGGCTATCTGAAAACGGCTGTGGCGCTGAAGTTGCCTGTGAATGTGGAGTTGGTGGCATGTGAAACCCGCATGTGGAGCATTCGTTTGTGTGGGATGCTCTACCAGGTTCATTCCTAGATAATGCACTCAAAGGGCACTAAGCATAGAGTGTGAAAACTGAGTTTCCTTGAGAGCTGCTTGGAAGCCTGATGGCGTGTGAAGTTAGTGAGCCAAATGGAGTTGTTCTCCCACAAGAACCACTCGGCTGATCCTTCTTCAATATGCCCTTCACCAACATGCAGTGTTTCCTTGATTGAATTAGCTCTCACACCAATATTTGCGTCTAGAGCCTTTGCATTGAGGGCTATCTGAAAACGGCTGTGGCGCTGAAGTTGCCTGTGAATGTGGAGTTGGTGGCATGTGAAACCCGCATGTGGAGCATTCGTTTGTGTGGGATGCTGACCAAGCTTCATTTCAGTCGTAGGCACACAAAGAGCACTAAGCATAGAGTGTGAAAACTGAGTTTCCTTGAGAGCTGCTTGGAAGCCTGATGGTGTGTGAAGTTAGTGAGCCAAATGGAGTTGTTCTCCCACAAGAACCACTCGGCTGATCCTTCTTCAATATGCCCTTCACCAACATGCAGTGTTTCCTTGATTGAATTAGCTCTCACACCAATATTTGCGTCTAGAGCCTTTGCATTGAGGGCTATCTGAAAACGGCTGTGGCGCTGAAGTTGCCTGTGAATGTGGAGTTGGTGGCATGTGAAACCCGCATGTGGAGCATTCGTTTGTGTGGGATGCTCTACCAGGTTCATTCCTAGATAATGCACTCAAAGGGCACTAAGCATAGAGTGTGAAAACTGAGTTTCCTTGAGAGCTGCTTGGAAGCCTGATGGTGTGTGAAGTTAGTGAGCCAAATGGAGTTGTTCTCCCACAAGAACCACTCGGCTGATCCTTCTTCAATATGCCCTTCACCAACATGCAGTGTTTCCTTGATTGAATTAGCTCTCACACCAATATTTGCGTCTAGAGCCTTTGCATTGAGGGCTATCTGAAAACGGCTGTGGCGCTGAAGTTGCCTGTGAATGTGGAGTTGGTGGCATGTGAAACCCGCATGTGGAGCATTTGTTTGTGTGGGATGCTCTACCAGGTTCATTCCTAGATAATGCACTCAAAGGGCACTAAACATAGAGTGTGAAAACTGAGTTTCCTTGAGAGCTGCTTGGAAGCCTGATGGTGTGTGAAGTTAGTGAGCCAAATGGAGTTGTTCTCCCACAAGAACCACTCGGCTGATCCTTCTTCAATATGCCCTTCACCAACATGCAGTGTTTCCTTGATTGAATTAGCTCTCACACCAATATTTGCGTCTAGAGCCTTTGCATTGAGGGCTATCTGAAAACGGCTGTGGCGCTGAAGTTGCCTGTGAATGTGGAGTTGGTGGCATGTGAAACCCGCATGTGGAGCATTCGTTTGTGTGGGATGCTCTACCAGGTTCATTCCTAGATAATGCACTCAAAGGGCACTAAGCATAGAGTGTGAAAACTGAGTTTCCTTGAGAGCTGCTTGGAAGCCTGATGGTGTGTGAAGTTAGTGAGCCAAATGGAGTTGTTCTCCCACAAGAACCACTCGGCTGATCCTTCTTCAATATGCCCTTCACCAACATGCAGTGTTTCCTTGATTGAATTAGCTCTCACACCAATATTTGCGTCTAGAGCCTTTGCATTGAGGGCTATCTGAAAACGGCTGTGGCGCTGAAGTTGCCTGTGAATGTGGAGTTGGTGGCATGTGAAACCCGCATGTGGAGCATTCGTTTGTGTGGGATGCTCTACCAGGTTCATTCCTAGATAATGCACTCAAAGGGCACTAAGCATAGAGTGTGAAAACTGAGTTTCCTTGAGAGCTGCTTGGAAGCCTGATGGCGTGTGAAGTTAGTGAGCCAAATGGAGTTGTTCTCCCACAAGAACCACTCGGCTGATCCTTCTTCAATATGCCCTTCACCAACATGCAGTGTTTCCTTGATTGAATTAGCTCTCACACCAATATTTGCGTCTAGAGCCTTTGCATTGAGGGCTATCTGAAAACGGCTGTGGCGCTGAAGTTGCCTGTGAATGTGGAGTTGGTGGCATGTGAAACCCGCATGTGGAGCATTCGTTTGTGTGGGATGCTCTACCAGGTTCATTCCTAGATAATGCACTCAAAGGGCACTAAGCATAGAGTGTGAAAACTGAGTTTCCTTGAGAGCTGCTTGGAAGCCTGATGGTGTGTGAAGTTAGTGAGCCAAATGGAGTTGTTCTCCCACAAGAACCACTCGGCTGATCCTTCTTCAATATGCCCTTCACCAACATGCAGTGTTTCCTTGATTGAATTAGCTCTCACACCAATATTTGCGTCTAGAGCCTTTGCATTGAGGGCTATCTGAAAACGGCTGTGGCGCTGAAGTTGCCTGTGAATGTGGAGTTGGTGGCATGTGAAACCCGCATGTGGAGCATTCGTTTGTGTGGGATGCTCTACCAGGTTCATTCCTAGCTAATGCACTCAAAGGGCACTAAGCATAGAGTGTGAAAACTGAGTTTCCTTGAGAGCTGCTTGGAAGCCTGATGGTGTGTGAAGTTAGTGAGCCAAATGGAGTTGTTCTCCCACAAGAACCACTCGGCTGATCCTTCTTCAATATGCCCTTCACCAACATGCAGTGTTTCCTTGATTGAATTAGCTCTCACACCAATATTTGCGTCTAGAGCCTTTGCATTGAGGGCTATCTGAAAACGGCTGTGGCGCTGAAGTTGCCTGTGAATGTGGAGTTGGTGGCATGTGAAACCCGCATGTGGAGCATTCGTTTGTGTGGGATGCTCTACCAGGTTCATTCCTAGATAATGCACTCAAAGGGCACTAAGCATAGAGTGTGAAAACTGAGTTTCCTTGAGAGCTGCTTGGAAGCCTGATGGTGTGTGAAGTTAGTGAGCCAAATGGAGTTGTTCTCCCACAAGAACCACTCGGCTGATCCTTCTTCAATATGCCCTTCACCAACATGCAGTGTTTCCTTGATTGAATTAGCTCTCACACCAATATTTGCGTCTAGAGCCTTTGCATTGAGGGCTATCTGAAAACGGCTGTGGCGCTGAAGTTGCCTGTGAATGTGGAGTTGGTGGCATGTGAAACCCGCATGTGGAGCATTCGTTTGTGTGGGATGCTCTACCAGGTTCATTCCCAGATAATGCACTCAAAGGGCACTAAGCATAGAGTGTGAAAACTGAGTTTCCTTGAGAGCTGCTTGGAAGCCTGATGGTGTGTGAAGTTAGTAAGCCAAATGGAGTTGTTCTCCCACAAGAACCACTCGGCTGATCCTTCTTCAATATGCCCTTCACCAACATGCAGTGTTTCCTTGATTGAATTAGCTCTCACACCAATATTTGCGTCTAGAGCCTTTGCATTGAGGGCTATCTGAAAACGGCTGTGGCGCTGAAGTTGCCTGTGAATGTGGAGTTGGTGGCATGTGAAACCCGCATGTGGAGCATTCGTTTGTGTGGGATGCTCTACCAGGTTCATTCCTAGATAATGCACTCAAAGGGCACTAAGCATAGAGTGTGAAAACTGAGTTTCCTTGAGAGCTGCTTGGAAGCCTGATGGTGTGTGAAGTTAGTGAGCCAAATGGAGTTGTTCTCCCACAAGAACCACTCGGCTGATCCTTCTTCAATATGCCCTTCACCAACATGCAGTGTTTCCTTGATTGAATTAGCTCTCACACCAATATATGTGTCTAGAGCCTTTGCATTGAGGGCTATCTGAAAACGGCTGTGGCGCTGAAGTTGCCTGTGAATGTGGAGTTGGTGGCATGTGAAACCCGCATGTGGAGCATTCGTTTGTGTGGGATGCTCTACCAGATTCATTCCTAGATAATGCACTCAAAGGGCACTAAGCATAGAGTGTGAAAACTGAGTTTCCTTGAGAGCTGCTTGGAAGCCTGATGGTGTGTGAAGTTAGTGAGCCAAATGGAGTTGTTCTCCCACAAGAACCACTCGGCTGATCCTTCTTCAATATGCCCTTCACCAACATGCAGTGTTTCCTTGATTGAATTAGCTCTCACACCAATATTTGCGTCTAGAGCCTTTGCATTGAGGGCTATCTGAAAACGGCTGTGGCGCTGAAGTTGCCTGTGAATGTGGAGTTGGTGGCATGTGAAACCCGCATGTGGAGCATTCGTTTGTGTGGGATGCTCTACCAGGTTCATTCCTAGCTAATGCACTCAAATGGCACTAAGCATAGAGTGTGAAAACTGAGTTTCCTTGAGAGCTGCTTGGAAGCCTGATGGTGTGTGAAGTTAGTGAGCCAAATGGAGTTGTTCTCCCACAAGAACCACTCGGCTGATCCTTCTTCAATATGCCCTTCACCAACATGCAGTGTTTCCTTGATTGAATTAGCTCTCACACCAATATTTGCGTCTAGAGCCTTTGCATTGAGGGCTATCTGAAAACGGCTGTGGCGCTGAAGTTGCCTGTGAATGTGGAGTTGGTGGCATGTGAAACCCGCATGTGGAGCATTCGTTTGTGTGGGATGCTCTACCAGGTTCATTCCTAGATAATGCACTCAAAGGGCACTAAGCATAGAGTGTGAAAACTGAGTTTCCTTGAGAGCTGCTTGGAAGCCTGATGGTGTGTGAAGTTAGTGAGCCAAATGGAGTTGTTCTCCCACAAGAACCACCCGGCTGATCCTTCTTCAATATGCCCTTCACCAACATGCAGTGTTTCCTTGATTGAATTAGCTCTCACACCAATATTTGCGTCTAGAGCCTTTGCATTGAGGGCTATCTGAAAACGGCTGTGGCGCTGAAGTTGCCTGTGAATGTGGAGTTGGTGGCATGTGAAACCCGCATGTGGAGCATTTGTTTGTGTGGGATGCTCTACCAGGTTCATTCCTAGATAATGCACTCAAAGGGCACTAAGCATAGAGTGTGAAAACTGAGTTTCCTTGAGAGCTGCTTGGAAGCCTGATGGTGTGTGAAGTTAGTGAGCCAAATGGAGTTGTTCTCCCACAAGAACCACTCGGCTGATCCTTCTTCAATATGCCCTTCACCAACATGCAGTGTTTCCTTGATTGAATTAGCTCTCACACCAATATTTGCGTCTAGAGCCTTTGCATTGAGGGCTATCTGAAAACGGCTGTGGCGCTGAAGTTGCCTGTGAATGTGGAGTTGGTGGCATGTGAAACCCGCATGTGGAGCATTCGTTTGTGTGGGATGCTCTACCAGGTTCATTTCAGTCCTAGCCATACAAAGGGCACTAAGCATAGAGTGTGAAAACTGAGTTTCCTTGAGAGCTGCTTGGAAGCCTGATGGTGTGTGAAGTTAGTGAGCCAAATGGAGTTGTTCTCCCACAAGAACCACTCGGCTGATCCTTCTTCAATATGCCCTTCACCAACATGCAGTGTTTCCTTGATTGAATTAGCTCTCACACCAATATTTGCGTCTAGAGCCTTTGCATTGAGGGCTATCTGAAAACGGCTGTGGCGCTGAAGTTGCCTGTGAATGTGGAGTTGGTGGCATGTGAAACCCGCATGTGGAGCATTCGTTTGTGTGGGATGCTCTACCAGGTTCATTTCAGTCCTAGCCATACAAAGGGCACTAAGCATAGAGTGTGAAAACTGAGTTTCCTTGAGAGCTGCTTGGAAGCCTGATGGTGTGTGAAGTTAGTGAGCCAAATGGAGTTGTTCTCCCACAAGAACCACTCGGCTGATCCTTCTTCAATATGCCCTTCACCAACACGCAGTGTTTCCTTGATTGAATTAGCTCTCACACCAATATATGTGTCTAGAGCCTTTGCATTGAGGGCTATCTGAAAACGGCTGTGGCGCTGAAGTTGCCTGTGAATGTGGAGTTGGTGGCATGTGAAACCCGCATGTGGAGCATTCGTTTGTGTGGGATGCTCTACCAGGTTCATTCCTAGATAATGCACTCAAAGGGCACTAAGCATAGAGTGTGAAAACTGAGTTTCCTTGAGAGCTGCTTGGAAGCCTGATGGTGTGTGAAGTTAGTGAGCCAAATGGAGTTGTTCTCCCACAAGAACCACTCGGCTGATCCTTCTTCAATATGCCCTTCACCAACATGCAGTGTTTCCTTGATTGAATTAGCTCTCACACCAATATTTGCGTCTAGAGCCTTTGCATTGAGGGCTATCTGAAAACGGCTGTGGCGCTGAAGTTGCCTGTGAATGTGGAGTTGGTGGCATGTGAAACCCGCATGTGGAGCATTCGTTTGTGTGGGATGCTCTACCAGGTTCATTCCTAGCTAATGCACTCAAAGGGCACTAAGCATAGAGTGTGAAAACTGAGTTTCCTTGAGAGCTGCTTGGAAGCCTGATGGTGTGTGAAGTTAGTGAGCCAAATGGAGTTGTTCTCCCACAAGAACCACTCGGCTGATCCTTCTTCAATATGCCCTTCACCAACATGCAGTGTTTCCTTGATTGAATTAGCTCTCACACCAATATTTGCGTCTAGAGCCTTTGCATTGAGGGCTATCTGAAAACGGCTGTGGCGCTGAAGTTGCCTGTGAATGTGGAGTTGGTGGCATGTGAAACCCGCATGTGGAGCATTCGTTTGTGTGGGATGCTCTACCAGGTTCATTCCTAGATAATGCACTCAAAGGGCACTAAGCATAGAGTGTGAAAACTGAGTTTCCTTGAGAGCTGCTTGGAAGCCTGATGGTGTGTGAAGTTAGTGAGCCAAATGGAGTTGTTCTCCCACAAGAACCACTCGGCTGATCCTTCTTCAATATGCCCTTCACCAACATGCAGTGTTTCCTTGATTGAATTAGCTCTCACACCAATATATGTGTCTAGAGCCTTTGCATTGAGGGCTATCTGAAAACGGCTGTGGCGCTGAAGTTGCCTGTGAATGTGGAGTTGGTGGCATGTGAAACCCGCATGTGGAGCATTCGTTTGTGTGGGATGCTCTACCAGGTTCATTCCTAGATAATGCACTCAAAGGGCACTAAGCATAGAGTGTGAAAACTGAGTTTCCTTGAGAGCTGCTTGGAAGCCTGATGGTGTGTGAAGTTAGTGAGCCAAATGGAGTTGTTCTCCCACAAGAACCACTCGGCTGATCCTTCTTCAATATGCCCTTCACCAACATGCAGTGTTTCCTTGATTGAATTAGCTCTCACACCAATATTTGCGTCTAGAGCCTTTGCATTGAGGGCTATCTGAAAACGGCTGTGGCGCTGAAGTTGCCTGTGAATGTGGAGTTGGTGGCATGTGAAACCCGCATGTGGAGCATTCGTTTGTGTGGGATGCTCTACCAGGTTCATTCCTAGATAATGCACTCAAAGGGCACTAAGCATAGAGTGTGAAAACTGAGTTTCCTTGAGAGCTGCTTGGAAGCCTGATGGTGTGTGAAGTTAGTGAGCCAAATGGAGTTGTTCTCCCACAAGAACCACTCGGCTGATCCTTCTTCAATATGCCCTTCACCAACATGCAGTGTTTCCTTGATTGAATTAGCTCTCACACCAATATTTGCGTCTAGAGCCTTTGCATTGAGGGCTATCTGAAAACGGCTGTGGCGCTGAAGTTGCCTGTGAATGTGGAGTTGGTGGCATGTGAAACCCGCATGTGGAGCATTCGTTTGTGTGGGATGCTCTACCAGGTTCATTCCTAGATAATGCACTCAAAGGGCACTAAGCATAGAGTGTGAAAACTGAGTTTCCTTGAGAGCTGCTTGGAAGCCTGATGGTGTGTGAAGTTAGTGAGCCAAATGGAGTTGTTCTCCCACAAGAACCACCCGGCTGATCCTTCTTCAATATGCCCTTCACCAACATGCAGTGTTTCCTTGATTGAATTAGCTCTCACACCAATATTTGCGTCTAGAGCCTTTGCATTGAGGGCTATCTGAAAACGGCTGTGGCGCTGAAGTTGCCTGTGAATGTGGAGTTGGTGGCATGTGAAACCCGCATGTGGAGCATTTGTTTGTGTGGGATGCTCTACCAGGTTCATTCCTAGATAATGCACTCAAAGGGCACTAAGCATAGAGTGTGAAAACTGAGTTTCCTTGAGAGCTGCTTGGAAGCCTGATGGTGTGTGAAGTTAGTGAGCCAAATGGAGTTGTTCTCCCACAAGAACCACTCGGCTGATCCTTCTTCAATATGCCCTTCACCAACATGCAGTGTTTCCTTGATTGAATTAGCTCTCACACCAATATTTGCGTCTAGAGCCTTTGCATTGAGGGCTATCTGAAAACGGCTGTGGCGCTGAAGTTGCCTGTGAATGTGGAGTTGGTGGCATGTGAAACCCGCATGTGGAGCATTCGTTTGTGTGGGATGCTCTACCAGGTTCATTCCTAGATAATGCACTCAAAGGGCACTAAGCATAGAGTGTGAAAACTGAGTTTCCTTGAGAGCTGCTTGGAAGCCTGATGGTGTGTGAAGTTAGTGAGCCAAATGGAGTTGTTCTCCCACAAGAACCACTCGGCTGATCCTTCTTCAATATGCCCTTCACCAACATGCAGTGTTTCCTTGATTGAATTAGCTCTCACACCAATATTTGCGTCTAGAGCCTTTGCATTGAGGGCTATCTGAAAACGGCTGTGGCGCTGAAGTTGCCTGTGAATGTGGAGTTGGTGGCATGTGAAACCCGCATGTGGAGCATTCGTTTGTGTGGGATGCTCTACCAGGTTCATTCCTAGATAATGCACTCAAAGGGCACTAAGCATAGAGTGTGAAAACTGAGTTTCCTTGAGAGCTGCTTGGAAGCCTGATGGTGTGTGAAGTTAGTGAGCCAAATGGAGTTGTTCTCCCACAAGAACCACTCGGCTGATCCTTCTTCAATATGCCCTTCACCAACATGCAGTGTTTCCTTGATTGAATTAGCTCTCACACCAATATATGTGTCTAGAGCCTTTGCATTGAGGGCTATCTGAAAACGGCTGTGGCGCTGAAGTTGCCTGTGAATGTGGAGTTGGTGGCATGTGAAACCCGCATGTGGAGCATTCGTTTGTGTGGGATGCTCTACCAGGTTCATTCCTAGATAATGCACTCAAAGGGCACTAAGCATAGAGTGTGAAAACTGAGTTTCCTTGAGAGCTGCTTGGAAGCCTGATGGTGTGTGAAGTTAGTGAGCCAAATGGAGTTGTTCTCCCACAAGAACCACTCGGCTGATCCTTCTTCAATATGCCCTTCACCAACATGCAGTGTTTCCTTGATTGAATTAGCTCTCACACCAATATTTGCGTCTAGAGCCTTTGCATTGAGGGCTATCTGAAAACGGCTGTGGCGCTGAAGTTGCCTGTGAATGTGGAGTTGGTGGCATGTGAAACCCGCATGTGGAGCATTCGTTTGTGTGGGATGCTCTACCAGGTTCATTCCTAGATAATGCACTCAAAGGGCACTAAGCATAGAGTGTGAAAACTGAGTTTCCTTGAGAGCTGCTTGGAAGCCTGATGGTGTGTGAAGTTAGTGAGCCAAATGGAGTTGTTCTCCCACAAGAACCACTCGGCTGATCCTTCTTCAATATGCCCTTCACCAACATGCAGTGTTTCCTTGATTGAATTAGCTCTCACACCAATATTTGCGTCTAGAGCCTTTGCATTGAGGGCTATCTGAAAACGGCTGTGGCGCTGAAGTTGCCTGTGAATGTGGAGTTGGTGGCATGTGAAACCCGCATGTGGAGCATTCGTTTGTGTGGGATGCTCTACCAGGTTCATTCCTAGATAATGCACTCAAAGGGCACTAAGCATAGAGTGTGAAAACTGAGTTTCCTTGAGAGCTGCTTGGAAGCCTGATGGTGTGTGAAGTTAGTGAGCCAAATGGAGTTGTTCTCCCACAAGAACCACTCGGCTGATCCTTCTTCAATATGCCCTTCACCAACATGCAGTGTTTCCTTGATTGAATTAGCTCTCACACCAATATTTGCGTCTAGAGCCTTTGCATTGAGGGCTATCTGAAAACGGCTGTGGCGCTGAAGTTGCCTGTGAATGTGGAGTTGGTGGCATGTGAAACCCGCATGTGGAGCATTCGTTTGTGTGGGATGCTCTACCAGGTTCATTCCTAGCTAATGCACTCAAATGGCACTAAGCATAGAGTGTGAAAACTGAGTTTCCTTGAGAGCTGCTTGGAAGCCTGATGGTGTGTGAAGTTAGTGAGCCAAATGGAGTTGTTCTCCCACAAGAACCACTCGGCTGATCCTTCTTCAATATGCCCTTCACCAACATGCAGTGTTTCCTTGATTGAATTAGCTCTCACACCAATATTTGCGTCTAGAGCCTTTGCATTGAGGGCTATCTGAAAACGGCTGTGGCGCTGAAGTTGCCTGTGAATGTGGAGTTGGTGGCATGTGAAACCCGCATGTGGAGCATTCGTTTGTGTGGGATGCTCTACCAGGTTCATTTCAGTCCTAGCCATACAAAGGGCACTAAGCATAGAGTGTGAAAACTGAGTTTCCTTGAGAGCTGCTTGGAAGCCTGATGGTGTGTGAAGTTAGTGAGCCAAATGGAGTTGTTCTCCCACAAGAACCACTCGGCTGATCCTTCTTCAATATGCCCTTCACCAACATGCAGTGTTTCCTTGATTGAATTAGCTCTCACACCAATATTTGCGTCTAGAGCCTTTGCATTGAGGGCTATCTGAAAACGGCTGTGGCGCTGAAGTTGCCTGTGAATGTGGAGTTGGTGGCATGTGAAACCCGCATGTGGAGCATTCGTTTGTGTGGGATGCTCTACCAGGTTCATTTCAGTCCTAGCCATACAAAGGGCACTAAGCATAGAGTGTGAAAACTGAGTTTCCTTGAGAGCTGCTTGGAAGCCTGATGGTGTGTGAAGTTAGTGAGCCAAATGGAGTTGTTCTCCCACAAGAACCACTCGGCTGATCCTTCTTCAATATGCCCTTCACCAACACGCAGTGTTTCCTTGATTGAATTAGCTCTCACACCAATATATGTGTCTAGAGCCTTTGCATTGAGGGCTATCTGAAAACGGCTGTGGCGCTGAAGTTGCCTGTGAATGTGGAGTTGGTGGCATGTGAAACCCGCATGTGGAGCATTCGTTTGTGTGGGATGCTCTACCAGGTTCATTCCTAGATAATGCACTCAAAGGGCACTAAGCATAGAGTGTGAAAACTGAGTTTCCTTGAGAGCTGCTTGGAAGCCTGATGGTGTGTGAAGTTAGTGAGCCAAATGGAGTTGTTCTCCCACAAGAACCACTCGGCTGATCCTTCTTCAATATGCCCTTCACCAACATGCAGTGTTTCCTTGATTGAATTAGCTCTCACACCAATATTTGCGTCTAGAGCCTTTGCATTGAGGGCTATCTGAAAACGGCTGTGGCGCTGAAGTTGCCTGTGAATGTGGAGTTGGTGGCATGTGAAACCCGCATGTGGAGCATTCGTTTGTGTGGGATGCTCTACCAGGTTCATTCCTAGATAATGCACTCAAAGGGCACTAAGCATAGAGTGTGAAAACTGAGTTTCCTTGAGAGCTGCTTGGAAGCCTGATGGTGTGTGAAGTTAGTGAGCCAAATGGAGTTGTTCTCCCACAAGAACCACTCGGCTGATCCTTCTTCAATATGCCCTTCACCAACATGCAGTGTTTCCTTGATTGAATTAGCTCTCACACCAATATTTGCGTCTAGAGCCTTTGCATTGAGGGCTATCTGAAAACGGCTGTGGCGCTGAAGTTGCCTGTGAATGTGGAGTTGGTGGCATGTGAAACCCGCATGTGGAGCATTCGTTTGTGTGGGATGCTCTACCAGGTTCATTCCTAGATAATGCACTCAAAGGGCACTAAGCATAGAGTGTGAAAACTGAGTTTCCTTGAGAGCTGCTTGGAAGCCTGATGGTGTGTGAAGTTAGTGAGCCAAATGGAGTTGTTCTCCCACAAGAACCACCCGGCTGATCCTTCTTCAATATGCCCTTCACCAACATGCAGTGTTTCCTTGATTGAATTAGCTCTCACACCAATATTTGCGTCTAGAGCCTTTGCATTGAGGGCTATCTGAAAACGGCTGTGGCGCTGAAGTTGCCTGTGAATGTGGAGTTGGTGGCATGTGAAACCCGCATGTGGAGCATTCGTTTGTGTGGGATGCTCTACCAGGTTCATTCCTAGATAATGCACTCAAAGGGCACTAAGCATAGAGTGTGAAAACTGAGTTTCCTTGAGAGCTGCTTGGAAGCCTGATGGTGTGTGAAGTTAGTGAGCCAAATGGAGTTGTTCTCCCACAAGAACCACCCGGCTGATCCTTCTTCAATATGCCCTTCACCAACATGCAGTGTTTCCTTGATTGAATTAGCTCTCACACCAATATTTGCGTCTAGAGCCTTTGCATTGAGGGCTATCTGAAAACGGCTGTGGCGCTGAAGTTGCCTGTGAATGTGGAGTTGGTGGCATGTGAAACCCGCATGTGGAGCATTTGTTTGTGTGGGATGCTCTACCAGGTTCATTCCTAGATAATGCACTCAAAGGGCACTAAGCATAGAGTGTGAAAACTGAGTTTCCTTGAGAGCTGCTTGGAAGCCTGATGGTGTGTGAAGTTAGTGAGCCAAATGGAGTTGTTCTCCCACAAGAACCACTCGGCTGATCCTTCTTCAATATGCCCTTCACCAACATGCAGTGTTTCCTTGATTGAATTAGCTCTCACACCAATATTTGCGTCTAGAGCCTTTGCATTGAGGGCTATCTGAAAACGGCTGTGGCGCTGAAGTTGCCTGTGAATGTGGAGTTGGTGGCATGTGAAACCCGCATGTGGAGCATTCGTTTGTGTGGGATGCTCTACCAGGTTCATTCCTAGATAATGCACTCAAAGGGCACTAAGCATAGAGTGTGAAAACTGAGTTTCCTTGAGAGCTGCTTGGAAGCCTGATGGTGTGTGAAGTTAGTGAGCCAAATGGAGTTGTTCTCCCACAAGAACCACTCGGCTGATCCTTCTTCAATATGCCCTTCACCAACATGCAGTGTTTCCTTGATTGAATTAGCTCTCACACCAATATTTGCGTCTAGAGCCTTTGCATTGAGGGCTATCTGAAAACGGCTGTGGCGCTGAAGTTGCCTGTGAATGTGGAGTTGGTGGCATGTGAAACCCGCATGTGGAGCATTCGTTTGTGTGGGATGCTCTACCAGGTTCATTCCTAGATAATGCACTCAAAGGGCACTAAGCATAGAGTGTGAAAACTGAGTTTCCTTGAGAGCTGCTGGGAAGCCTGATGGTGTGTGAAGTTAGTGAGCCAAATGGAGTTGTTCTCCCACAAGAACCACCCGGCTGATCCTTCTTCAATATGCCCTTCACCAACATGCAGTGTTTCCTTGATTGAATTAGCTCTCACACCAATATTTGCGTCTAGAGCCTTTGCATTGAGGGCTATCTGAAAACGGCTGTGGCGCTGAAGTTGCCTGTGAATGTGGAGTTGGTGGCATGTGAAACCCGCATGTGGAGCATTCGTTTGTGTGGGATGCTCTACCAGGTTCATTCCTAGATAATGCACTCAAAGGGCACTAAGCATAGAGTGTGAAAACTGAGTTTCCTTGAGAGCTGCTTGGAAGCCTGATGGTGTGTGAAGTTAGTGAGCCAAATGGAGTTGTTCTCCCACAAGAACCACCCGGCTGATCCTTCTTCAATATGCCCTTCACCAACATGCAGTGTTTCCTTGATTGAATTAGCTCTCACACCAATATTTGCGTCTAGAGCCTTTGCATTGAGGGCTATCTGAAAACGGCTGTGGCGCTGAAGTTGCCTGTGAATGTGGAGTTGGTGGCATGTGAAACCCGCATGTGGAGCATTTGTTTGTGTGGGATGCTCTACCAGGTTCATTCCTAGATAATGCACTCAAAGGGCACTAAGCATAGAGTGTGAAAACTGAGTTTCCTTGAGAGCTGCTTGGAAGCCTGATGGTGTGTGAAGTTAGTGAGCCAAATGGAGTTGTTCTCCCACAAGAACCACTCGGCTGATCCTTCTTCAATATGCCCTTCACCAACATGCAGTGTTTCCTTGATTGAATTAGCTCTCACACCAATATTTGCGTCTAGAGCCTTTGCATTGAGGGCTATCTGAAAACGGCTGTGGCGCTGAAGTTGCCTGTGAATGTGGAGTTGGTGGCATGTGAAACCCGCATGTGGAGCATTCGTTTGTGTGGGATGCTCTACCAGGTTCATTCCTAGATAATGCACTCAAAGGGCACTAAGCATAGAGTGTGAAAACTGAGTTTCCTTGAGAGCTGCTTGGAAGCCTGATGGTGTGTGAAGTTAGTGAGCCAAATGGAGTTGTTCTCCCACAAGAACCACTCGGCTGATCCTTCTTCAATATGCCCTTCACCAACATGCAGTGTTTCCTTGATTGAATTAGCTCTCACACCAATATTTGCGTCTAGAGCCTTTGCATTGAGGGCTATCTGAAAACGGCTGTGGCGCTGAAGTTGCCTGTGAATGTGGAGTTGGTGGCATGTGAAACCCGCATGTGGAGCATTCGTTTGTGTGGGATGCTCTACCAGGTTCATTCCTAGATAATGCACTCAAAGGGCACTAAGCATAGAGTGTGAAAACTGAGTTTCCTTGAGAGCTGCTTGGAAGCCTGATGGTGTGTGAAGTTAGTGAGCCAAATGGAGTTGTTCTCCCACAAGAACCACTCGGCTGATCCTTCTTCAATATGCCCTTCACCAACATGCAGTGTTTCCTTGATTGAATTAGCTCTCACACCAATATTTGCGTCTAGAGCCTTTGCATTGAGGGCTATCTGAAAACGGCTGTGGCGCTGAAGTTGCCTGTGAATGTGGAGTTGGTGGCATGTGAAACCCGCATGTGGAGCATTCGTTTGTGTGGGATGCTCTACCAGGTTCATTCCTAGATAATGCACTCAAAGGGCACTAAGCATAGAGTGTGAAAACTGAGTTTCCTTGAGAGCTGCTTGGAAGCCTGATGGTGTGTGAAGTTAGTGAGCCAAATGGAGTTGTTCTCCCACAAGAACCACTCGGCTGATCCTTCTTCAATATGCCCTTCACCAACATGCAGTGTTTCCTTGATTGAATTAGCTCTCACACCAATATTTGCGTCTAGAGCCTTTGCATTGAGGGCTATCTGAAAACGGCTGTGGCGCTGAAGTTGCCTGTGAATGTGGAGTTGGTGGCATGTGAAACCCGCATGTGGAGCATTCGTTTGTGTGGGATGCTCTACCAGGTTCATTCCTAGATAATGCACTCAAAGGGCACTAAGCATAGAGTGTGAAAACTGAGTTTCCTTGAGAGCTGCTTGGAAGCCTGATGGTGTGTGAAGTTAGTGAGCCAAATGGAGTTGTTCTCCCACAAGAACCACTCGGCTGATCCTTCTTCAATATGCCCTTCACCAACATGCAGTGTTTCCTTGATTGAATTAGCTCTCACACCAATATTTGCGTCTAGAGCCTTTGCATTGAGGGCTATCTGAAAACGGCTGTGGCGCTGAAGTTGCCTGTGAATGTGGAGTTGGTGGCATGTGAAACCCGCATGTGGAGCATTCGTTTGTGTGGGATGCTCTACCAGGTTCATTTCAGTCCTAGCCATACAAAGGGCACTAAGCATAGAGTGTGAAAACTGAGTTTCCTTGAGAGCTGCTTGGAAGCCTGATGGTGTGTGAAGTTAGTGAGCCAAATGGAGTTGTTCTCCCACAAGAACCACTCGGCTGATCCTTCTTCAATATGCCCTTCACCAACATGCAGTGTTTCCTTGATTGAATTAGCTCTCACACCAATATTTGCGTCTAGAGCCTTTGCATTGAGGGCTATCTGAAAACGGCTGTGGCGCTGAAGTTGCCTGTGAATGTGGAGTTGGTGGCATGTGAAACCCGCATGTGGAGCATTCGTTTGTGTGGGATGCTCTACCAGGTTCATTCCTAGATAATGCACTCAAAGGGCACTAAGCATAGAGTGTGAAAACTGAGTTTCCTTGAGAGCTGCTTGGAAGCCTGATGGTGTGTGAAGTTAGTGAGCCAAATGGAGTTGTTCTCCCACAAGAACCACTCGGCTGATCCTTCTTCAATATGCCCTTCACCAACATGCAGTGTTTCCTTGATTGAATTAGCTCTCACACCAATATTTGCGTCTAGAGCCTTTGCATTGAGGGCTATCTGAAAACGGCTGTGGCGCTGAAGTTGCCTGTGAATGTGGAGTTGGTGGCATGTGAAACCCGCATGTGGAGCATTCGTTTGTGTAGGATGCTCTACCAGGTTCATTTCAGTCCTAGCCATACAAAGGGCACTAAGCATAGAGTGTGAAAACTGAGTTTCCTTGAGAGCTGCTTGGAAGCCTGATGGTGTGTGAAGTTAGTGAGCCAAATGGAGTTGTTCTCCCACAAGAACCACTCGGCTGATCCTTCTTCAATATGCCCTTCACCAACATGCAGTGTTTCCTTGATTGAATTAGCTCTCACACCAATATTTGCGTCTAGAGCCTTTGCATTGAGGGCTATCTGAAAACGGCTGTGGCGCTGAAGTTGCCTGTGAATGTGGAGTTGGTGGCATGTGAAACCCGCATGTGGAGCATTCGTTTGTGTGGGATGCTCTACCAGGTTCATTTCAGTCCTAGCCATACAAAGGGCACTAAGCATAGAGTGTGAAAACTGAGTTTCCTTGAGAGCTGCTTGGAAGCCTGATGGTGTGTGAAGTTAGTGAGCCAAATGGAGTTGTTCTCCCACAAGAACCACTCGGCTCATCCTTCTTCAATATGCCCTTCACCAACATGCAGTGTTTCCTTGATTGAATTAGCTCTCACACCAATATTTGCGTCTAGAGCCTTTGCATTGAGGGCTATCTGAAAACGGCTGTGGCGCTGAAGTTGCCTGTGAATGTGGAGTTGGTGGCATGTGAAACCCGCATGTGGAGCATTCGTTTGTGTGGGATGCTCTACCAGGTTCATTCCTAGATAATGCACTCAAAGGGCACTAAGCATAGAGTGTGAAAACTGAGTTTCCTTGAGAGCTGCTTGGAAGCCTGATGGTGTGTGAAGTTAGTGAGCCAAATGGAGTTGTTCTCCCACAAGAACCACTCGGCTGATCCTTCTTCAATATGCCCTTCACCAACATGCAGTGTTTCCTTGATTGAATTAGCTCTCACACCAATATTTGCGTCTAGAGCCTTTGCATTGAGGGCTATCTGAAAACGGCTGTGGCGCTGAAGTTGCCTGTGAATGTGGAGTTGGTGGCATGTGAAACCCGCATGTGGAGCATTCGTTTGTGTGGGATGCTCTACCAGGTTCATTCCTAGATAATGCACTCAAAGGGCACTAAGCATAGAGTGTGAAAACTGAGTTTCCTTGAGAGCTGCTTGGAAGCCTGATGGTGTGTGAAGTTAGTGAGCCAAATGGAGTTGTTCTCCCACAAGAACCACTCGGCTGATCCTTCTTCAATATGCCCTTCACCAACATGCAGTGTTTCCTTGATTGAATTAGCTCTCACACCAATATTTGCGTCTAGAGCCTTTGCATTGAGGGCTATCTGAAAACGGCTGTGGCGCTGAAGTTGCCTGTGAATGTGGAGTTGGTGGCATGTGAAACCCGCATGTGGAGCATTTGTTTGTGTGGGATGCTCTACCAGGTTCATTCCTAGATAATGCACTCAAAGGGCACTAAGCATAGAGTGTGAAAACTGAGTTTCCTTGAGAGCTGCTTGGAAGCCTGATGGTGTGTGAAGTTAGTGAGCCAAATGGAGTTGTTCTCCCACAAGAACCACTCGGCTGATCCTTCTTCAATATGCCCTTCACCAACATGCAGTGTTTCCTTGATTGAATTAGCTCTCACACCAATATTTGCGTCTAGAGCCTTTGCATTGAGGGCTATCTGAAAACGGCTGTGGCGCTGAAGTTGCCTGTGAATGTGGAGTTGGTGGCATGTGAAACCCGCATGTGGAGCATTCGTTTGTGTAGGATGCTCTACCAGGTTCATTTCAGTCCTAGCCATACAAAGGGCACTAAGCATAGAGTGTGAAAACTGAGTTTCCTTGAGAGCTGCTTGGAAGCCTGATGGTGTGTGAAGTTAGTGAGCCAAATGGAGTTGTTCTCCCACAAGAACCACTCGGCTGATCCTTCTTCAATATGCCCTTCACCAACATGCAGTGTTTCCTTGATTGAATTAGCTCTCACACCAATATTTGCGTCTAGAGCCTTTGCATTGAGGGCTATCTGAAAACGGCTGTGGCGCTGAAGTTGCCTGTGAATGTGGAGTTGGTGGCATGTGAAACCCGCATGTGGAGCATTCGTTTGTGTGGGATGCTCTACCAGGTTCATTTCAGTCCTAGCCATACAAAGGGCACTAAGCATAGAGTGTGAAAACTGAGTTTCCTTGAGAGCTGCTTGGAAGCCTGATGGTGTGTGAAGTTAGTGAGCCAAATGGAGTTGTTCTCCCACAAGAACCACTCGGCTCATCCTTCTTCAATATGCCCTTCACCAACATGCAGTGTTTCCTTGATTGAATTAGCTCTCACACCAATATTTGCGTCTAGAGCCTTTGCATTGAGGGCTATCTGAAAACGGCTGTGGCGCTGAAGTTGCCTGTGAATGTGGAGTTGGTGGCATGTGAAACCCGCATGTGGAGCATTCGTTTGTGTGGGATGCTCTACCAGGTTCATTCCTAGATAATGCACTCAAAGGGCACTAAGCATAGAGTGTGAAAACTGAGTTTCCTTGAGAGCTGCTTGGAAGCCTGATGGTGTGTGAAGTTAGTGAGCCAAATGGAGTTGTTCTCCCACAAGAACCACTCGGCTGATCCTTCTTCAATATGCCCTTCACCAACATGCAGTGTTTCCTTGATTGAATTAGCTCTCACACCAATATTTGCGTCTAGAGCCTTTGCATTGAGGGCTATCTGAAAACGGCTGTGGCGCTGAAGTTGCCTGTGAATGTGGAGTTGGTGGCATGTGAAACCCGCATGTGGAGCATTCGTTTGTGTAGGATGCTCTACCAGGTTCATTTCAGTCCTAGCCATACAAAGGGCACTAAGCATAGAGTGTGAAAACTGAGTTTCCTTGAGAGCTGCTTGGAAGCCTGATGGTGTGTGAAGTTAGTGAGCCAAATGGAGTTGTTCTCCCACAAGAACCACTCGGCTGATCCTTCTTCAATATGCCCTTCACCAACATGCAGTGTTTCCTTGATTGAATTAGCTCTCACACCAATATTTGCGTCTAGAGCCTTTGCATTGAGGGCTATCTGAAAACGGCTGTGGCGCTGAAGTTGCCTGTGAATGTGGAGTTGGTGGCATGTGAAACCCGCATGTGGAGCATTCGTTTGTGTGGGATGCTCTACCAGGTTCATTTCAGTCCTAGCCATACAAAGGGCACTAAGCATAGAGTGTGAAAACTGAGTTTCCTTGAGAGCTGCTTGGAAGCCTGATGGTGTGTGAAGTTAGTGAGCCAAATGGAGTTGTTCTCCCACAAGAACCACTCGGCTCATCCTTCTTCAATATGCCCTTCACCAACATGCAGTGTTTCCTTGATTGAATTAGCTCTCACACCAATATTTGCGTCTAGAGCCTTTGCATTGAGGGCTATCTGAAAACGGCTGTGGCGCTGAAGTTGCCTGTGAATGTGGAGTTGGTGGCATGTGAAACCCGCATGTGGAGCATTCGTTTGTGTGGGATGCTCTACCAGGTTCATTCCTAGATAATGCACTCAAAGGGCACTAAGCATAGAGTGTGAAAACTGAGTTTCCTTGAGAGCTGCTTGGAAGCCTGATGGTGTGTGAAGTTAGTGAGCCAAATGGAGTTGTTCTCCCACAAGAACCACTCGGCTGATCCTTCTTCAATATGCCCTTCACCAACATGCAGTGTTTCCTTGATTGAATTAGCTCTCACACCAATATTTGCGTCTAGAGCCTTTGCATTGAGGGCTATCTGAAAACGGCTGTGGCGCTGAAGTTGCCTGTGAATGTGGAGTTGGTGGCATGTGAAACCCGCATGTGGAGCATTCGTTTGTGTGGGATGCTCTACCAGGTTCATTCCTAGATAATGCACTCAAAGGGCACTAAGCATAGAGTGTGAAAACTGAGTTTCCTTGAGAGCTGCTTGGAAGCCTGATGGTGTGTGAAGTTAGTGAGCCAAATGGAGTTGTTCTCCCACAAGAACCACTCGGCTGATCCTTCTTCAATATGCCCTTCACCAACATGCAGTGTTTCCTTGATTGAATTAGCTCTCACACCAATATTTGCGTCTAGAGCCTTTGCATTGAGGGCTATCTGAAAACGGCTGTGGCGCTGAAGTTGCCTGTGAATGTGGAGTTGGTGGCATGTGAAACCCGCATGTGGAGCATTCGTTTGTGTGGGATGCTCTACCAGGTTCATTCCTAGCTAATGCACTCAAAGGGCACTAAGCATAGAGTGTGAAAACTGAGTTTCCTTGAGAGCTGCTTGGAAGCCTGATGGTGTGTGAAGTTAGTGAGCCAAATGGAGTTGTTCTCCCACAAGAACCACTCGGCTGATCCTTCTTCAATATGCCCTTCACCAACATGCAGTGTTTCCTTGATTGAATTAGCTCTCACACCAATATTTGCGTCTAGAGCCTTTGCATTGAGGGCTATCTGAAAACGGCTGTGGCGCTGAAGTTGCCTGTGAATGTGGAGTTGGTGGCATGTGAAACCCGCATGTGGAGCATTCGTTTGTGTAGGATGCTCTACCAGGTTCATTTCAGTCCTAGCCATACAAAGGGCACTAAGCATAGAGTGTGAAAACTGAGTTTCCTTGAGAGCTGCTTGGAAGCCTGATGGTGTGTGAAGTTAGTGAGCCAAATGGAGTTGTTCTCCCACAAGAACCACTCGGCTGATCCTTCTTCAATATGCCCTTCACCAACATGCAGTGTTTCCTTGATTGAATTAGCTCTCACACCAATATTTGCGTCTAGAGCCTTTGCATTGAGGGCTATCTGAAAACGGCTGTGGCGCTGAAGTTGCCTGTGAATGTGGAGTTGGTGGCATGTGAAACCCGCATGTGGAGCATTCGTTTGTGTGGGATGCTCTACCAGGTTCATTTCAGTCCTAGCCATACAAAGGGCACTAAGCATAGAGTGTGAAAACTGAGTTTCCTTGAGAGCTGCTTGGAAGCCTGATGGTGTGTGAAGTTAGTGAGCCAAATGGAGTTGTTCTCCCACAAGAACCACTCGGCTCATCCTTCTTCAATATGCCCTTCACCAACATGCAGTGTTTCCTTGATTGAATTAGCTCTCACACCAATATTTGCGTCTAGAGCCTTTGCATTGAGGGCTATCTGAAAACGGCTGTGGCGCTGAAGTTGCCTGTGAATGTGGAGTTGGTGGCATGTGAAACCCGCATGTGGAGCATTCGTTTGTGTGGGATGCTCTACCAGGTTCATTCCTAGATAATGCACTCAAAGGGCACTAAGCATAGAGTGTGAAAACTGAGTTTCCTTGAGAGCTGCTTGGAAGCCTGATGGTGTGTGAAGTTAGTGAGCCAAATGGAGTTGTTCTCCCACAAGATAACCTACTCGGCTGATCCTTCTTCAATATGCCCTTCACCAACATGCAGTGTTTCCTTGATTGAATTAGCTCTCACACCAATATTTGCGTCTAGAGCCTTTGCATTGAGGGCTATCTGAAAACGGCTGTGGCGCTGAAGTTGCCTGTGAATGTGGAGTTGGTGGCATGTGAAACCCGCATGTGGAGCATTCGTTTGTGTGGGATGCTCTACCAGGTTCATTCCTAGATAACGCACTCAAAGGGCACTAAGCATAGAGTGTGAAAACTGAGTTTCCTTGAGAGCTGCTTGGAAGCCTGATGGTGTGTGAAGTTAGTGAGCCAAATGGAGTTGTTCTCCCACAAGAACCACTCGGCTCCTTCTTCAATATGCCCTTCACCAACATGCAGTGTTTCCTTGATTGAATTAGCTCTCACACCAATATTTGCGTCTAGAGCCTTTGCATTGAGGGCTATCTGAAAACGGCTGTGGCGCTGAAGTTGCCTGTGAATGTGGAGTTGGTGGCATGTGAAACCCGCATGTGGAGCATTCGTTTGTGTGGGATGCTCTACC